>NC_042299.1:742115-929615 GCF_901000725.2 Takifugu rubripes | reverse complement strand
ACCAGCGTTCCCCCGGAACCCCTGATGAACCAGCGTTCCCCCGGAACCACTCATGAACCAGCGTCCCCCGGAACCACTCATGAACCAGCG
The DNA here is from genome assembly GCF_901000725.2 of Takifugu rubripes. Classification (NCBI taxonomy): domain Eukaryota; kingdom Metazoa; phylum Chordata; class Actinopteri; order Tetraodontiformes; family Tetraodontidae; genus Takifugu; species Takifugu rubripes. Next base: position 929,525 of record NC_042299.1, on the reverse strand, counting down.
TTCCCCCAGAACCACTAATGAACCAGCGTTCCCCCAGAACCAGGAACCCAGGAACACCGAGGCCTCATCCATCCTCTCTCGTTGCCTCCATGAGTCTAGTTGTACTCTGGAACAGGTCCCCTGTCATCGGGTGCAGGGCAGAACTGGAGATTTAAGTTGGGCTTCTATTTACTCTCTATTGTATTCAGCTCACCAAGGGGGGGTTGGCCCCCTGGTCTTCACCTCCGCAGGATCAACATGTGAGGGGGTTCATGTCAGAGCGGGTCAGATTTGGACTGAACAATCCTTGTGCAGGCTCAGTTCTCATCCCACACATCAAAGCTAAAGGCCTTCTCATTCACCTTTGATAGTTTACTGTGCAGGACCATAAAAGCTTTGTGGTGCCCTGAAGTCAACACTTGGACTTAGTGAACCTAGAACACAGGTGCAGAACTAGGAAAGACTTCTGTGTATGATGTCAGACACCTGAGCCGTCGTTGTCCTCTGGGCCGGATCGTGGCCATGCCTCCAGCCAGCCATCGTTGCCCTGTTGCTACCAAAGGCTAGCTCAAACCCCCGTCATGCTGGAATGTTGGCACCTCCGTATGCTTGGGCGTCTGAGTCCAGAAGAGACTCAGCCGTGTGAGGAATTCTGAAGGTTGCTGGTGGGTCGGATTGTCACCGACTGGAGAAGAGAAGCCAGTGCAGCAGGTTAGCGGTGAACATGTGTCCTGCAGCCAGCAGCTCATCCTGGAACCTGATCCCCAGTTGGCAGGATGGGAAGTCATCTGTGCTGAAGAGGCCTTTGAAGCTCTTTGAAGTGCTTTGTTTTCCTCCTGTCAGGACTTGTGAGGGTAGCAGGGAAGCATGTAAACATCCGTTCTTCTGGAGATGATCCAGGAACGTGGCTGGTTGGAATGGAATCTTGTCACATGTATTCACAGTTCCCTCTTTAGGAAGTTGGGCTGGAATATTCAAAAACGTTCTGTCTTCTTGGTGGTCTGCAGACCTGCTGGGAGGCAGGTCCCCCCTCATCTTAGATGGTCCCAAATCCACGACGGCAGTCTTTCGTTCCTGTGTGGACGTGCAGAAGATGACAGCAGCAGGTAGACCGAGCTGCTCCAGCTCAGGGACCGAGATCTGATCGTCGGCGCCCAGGAACCTCAGGGCCGTACCCAGAGCTCCTGCAGGACCCCTGGGACGTGCACAGTTCTCTGTCCTCTGCCTGTTTACAGAGACGTGCACACAGAGCAGCGCAGTATAAATGAGGCCCGAGCTAACGGTCGCTAATGGCCTCTGAGTTCAAAGAGTTTGTCCGTCAGCAGCCGTCGTCAATCACAAAACTGCTCAGCGTGTTTGTTTTCTTGGGCAGAACAAATGAGGACAGGAGTCCTGGACACCTCTGCACAGCTGCCGGGACGTCCCGGATGTCCTGCTGCTCCTGCTGTGGACGTCCAACACGCAGATATAAGACCTTGTCCCTCTGAGCTGTTCCCTGTCCGAGGAACCAGGCTTTAGGCCTGCTAACGTCTCGTCTCTCCTCATCATCATCTCGTTATCCGTGTCAGTCGTCCTGGACCTTAGTTCCCATGTCCTGAGTCACGTCTGGTCCACGTCATGGACTCACACTGTGAACGCACCAGTTGGGTCAGATTTCCCATTAACTTAAAAAGTAAACACTGTCAACACAAGAGGTGGAAGGCAGGACAGGCCTCCTGGCTGCTCTCTTCTGTTACCATAGCAACTAAAGACTCAACAGACGGACTCCATGTTCAACATCCAACGTTCATGTGACTGATGAAAGAAGTGAAACTCTGGACGAGCAAACCAGCTTCAAACCAGCAACCCTCAACTCACACAGAGACTGAGAGGGACGCATGCATGGTGGGGGGGTGCTGTCTCCTAGCAACGAGACTGAGGACACACACACGCACACACACGCACACACACGCATACAGAAAGTGGCCTTTAACGGCTTACACTGCTTGGTTAGGGTTATTTAAAGGTTGCAGGCCAGGGTAGGGGGTAGGGGTTGGGGGTAGGGGATTGGTGGTAGGGGGCAGGGGGGTAGGGGGTTGGTGGTAGGGGGTAGGGGGGTAGGGGGTTGGTGGTAGAGGGTAGGGGGGTAGGGGGTTGGTGGTAGGGGGTAGGGGCAGGGGGTTGGGTCCTGGGTCCACAATAGTCCATTTACAGTACGGGTCAGTACATTTGAATGTCTTTACTGCTGCAGCCAAATTCTTTGACTCTGTCATTCACAGGCAGTTATGTCGACCGCAGCATCACAAAGGCAGTCGGTGGTGGTGGAGTTAACCCCTGATGCTGCCCCTCACTGGTGCAGAGTCCTGCTGCAGATCTCTGGGGTAGATCTCTGGTGTAGATCCCTGGTGTAGATCCCTGGTGTATGGGCCACGGAGGTCAAGCACACAGCCAGAGTTTTAGCAAGAGTTTTAGAAAGAAAGAAAGAAAGAAAGAGAGAACGAAAGAAAGAAAGAAAGAAAGAAAGAAAGAAAGAAAGAAAAAGAAAGAAAGAAAGAAAGAAAGAAAGAAAGAAAGAGGGCTGAGCGATATCTTGTGGTCTCTCCATAACTTCACTCTCTGTGTTGCTCCTGTGTGACAGCGTTGGTGGTAACAAAGAGCTCAGATATTCCTGGAGGTTAGACGGGAGTCAGTCACGTCCGATGATAACCAGGGTTTCTAGAGGGTCACAAGTTTCCACCCACAGTGCGAGGGTATTCGCTTCTTGATGGTCTGGTGAGTCTCGATACTGATGTGGGACAATAATTGTTCAACAACAGGCAGCAAAGTCTCACGACTCTGAGACGTCCTGGAACACAGTTAAAGGATCAAATGACTTTTTAAACAATTTGACCCTCACAGAAACTTAGCCTAGCCTAGCCGAGTGTACCCTAGCCTATCCTGTGCTATATTATACTACCCAATTAATCAGTCTTGTCAGCATCTGTTACAATCAAAATTCTCCCTAGACCCTTTTCAGAATCCCAGGGCCTGACCCCCAACCAGCGCCAGTGGCCGGAAAAACTCCCCTTTACCAGGAAGAAACCTGGAGCAGAACCAGGCTAATGTGGGGGACCCTCCTGCTGATGGACTGATGGGTAGAGAGAGGGGAGAAGGGTGCAATGTTTTTCAGGTGATAGAAGGCCCTTCTAGAGACTATTTTCATGGGAGTTAAAGGTCAGATCTGGGTCAAAAGGAGATCCTATCTAGAGTGATCATGTGATCTGATCTGTCCCTCAGAGATTCAGGACCATGTGGCTGAATTAAGAGAAGGACATTTGAGGACCTCCAGGACTTTATGTCTTTAAGACAAACCTGGAGCTTCACTAACTGCGGTTTCATGGACAAATATAGCTGAGTGAAAAGGATTGGTCCAAGTCCAGAACCTTGTGGCTAACGCTACTGTATGAAGAAACAGACACAGGAGGCTATCCTATGCTACGCTAGCCCATGCTATGCTAGCCTGCTGTACCGTCAGCTCATTGTTGCCTCAGCTCCCAGCTGAGCACCTGTTGGTTCCACTTTGGTTTCCAGTCAGAATTAGCCTCAATCACTGAAGCCTTTCCTCTCAAACCTCCAGGTAAGAGAATTGTCCATGACTGGAGAGTCCTTTAGGCCAAGTTGGACACGTGTGCAGACCCAGACCCCCACCCAGACCACCACAGCTCCTTCCTGCCCCTATTGTTCAGCCCGCACTCAACAATCTTTGTTTTAAAGTTACTTTAAAGTCTCCTATTGTGTGAAACACCCATTTAGATCTTAACCCCACACACACACACACACACACACACATATATAACCTTTATATCTACCTCAAATGTTCGTCCTTGATCAATCCTGAGAATCAGACAATTCTGGACCATGTTGGCTGAAAAGTACCTTTTTTATTTGTGTGAAAGGTCAGAGATGAGGACCTGAAGGGAAACGGTGCATTTAGGAAGAAAACCTCAATGCACAGCTTGTCCAGTCATAAATACACCTTTCTTTATTTCCGTATACAAAATAACACTATTTACAGCCACATAAGTGGTTTCACTGAGCTCACGTCGCCATGACGACAGCACCGATGTGAAGAGCCGACAGGCGGATGTTCAGGCTAAACTCTGACAGGAACCCAAAACCTTTAACCGTGTTTGATCGAGCACGAGGACGCGGCCGACACGTGTGGAGTTACAAAGCAACATTTAAAGCTTCTGTTCATAAAGTACCAAAAGAACCCACTATAAGTCATGTGTCGGGTCCCTCGATGTTAAAAATCAGTCTTTTATTTGGCTAAAGCTATGACGGAACAAAGATCGCCCTCTGAGGGGGCCTAGGAGCTGTTCATAAACAATAAAATGTCCAGGGGGGGGGCGCTGCAGCTGGCTAGCATGTCCGTCACCTGCGTCCACGTCCAGGCTTGTGACGGGCTGATGGGCCCAGCTGGGAGTTTACAGATCCAATAATGATGCAGAGGGAAAGCTAAAGCTTGAACCCGAGCGGAGCCCTTCTGCGCGCCTGGATGGGGGCGGGGCTGGGGTGGGGGGGGGCAGCGCCAGCTCATTTGCAGACGTATCGCTCCACCAGGCGCTCGCACTTCTTGCAGGTGACGTAGCAGCACCAGTGGTATTTGCAGTGGCAGCGTTCTAGCAGCTTCTCTGTGTAGGAGTTGTACCCACGGTCGCAGCACATCATGTCGCAGCTGTCGCTGCCCGCTGACGTCTTGTTGCACTGCCTGCCAAGGAGCAAAGAACACCACGTTAGTCCTGCCCCACGCCGAAAGGCCCGTCCAGAAGAAACCAGCTTCCAGTCTGAGAAGCTGCTGAATTTACCGGAGGCGAACACTAGAACTTTGCTCTGTCTGTTATAATGTGAGTCTAAAATAGTCACACATCCTTGTGGTACACATATATACATATACTGTACACACACACACACAGCATATTTAATGTGTTCTGTGACGGTGCTGCGCACTAAAGGGAGTCCACCGGCCTCTTTATGGTTGCTAATGCTAATGAGCGCTTGTTGGAATCAGTGTAGGGGCCACACATGGAAACGCTGTAGCCACGTGTGCGCGCTGACACACGTCCCACTTCAACACCCTGCTGGAGTGGTGACACCAGTGGACCGGGCCTCTGGACCCCCCCCCCCCCCCCGCGAGCAACTGCTCAGCTGTCACTCGTGCTGCAGCAAGTGTCCATGACAACACGCATGTGTTTCATGTGCAACACGTGATGAGACGGTCGTACAACACACGGAAGAGCATCAACCACGGATGGAGCGCACACCGAGCGTGAAAGATGCGGCCGCTAAGATTCCCTCGGCTCCAGGGGCCAAAGAGGCGCCAGCGTCGGCCTGCCAGCTGTTTGTCGCTCATCCAGACCAAACTACACAAGCTGCTAGCCACTAGCTGCTAGCCACTAGCTGCTAGCCACTACCTGCTAGTCACAAGCTGCTAGCCACTGGCTGCTAGCCACTAGCTGCTAGCCACTACCTGCTAGTCACAAGCTGCTAGCCACTAAGTGCTAGCCACTAGCTGCTAGCCACTAGCTGCTAGCCACTAGGTGCTAGCCACTAGCTGCTAGCCACTAGCTGCTAGCCGCTAGCACACATGAGACACAGGTGATCTGGACCACTTTTACCAGGTAACTCACAAATCGCTCGGATGACTTCATCACCTCATATTAGCTGTTATTTCAAAAAGTTGTTGAGCAAAATCGAAAGACAAATGAACAAATGGGTGGATTCTTCTGGTATAAAAGGGAAAGGTGAGATCAGGCGCTCCGCTTGGTTCTGAGCCAGGGAGACTCAACTCTGGACCCTCAGGGGTCTCCACCCAGCTGGGGCCTCCTCACAAACACCCACAGCTTTAGTGGATCACAGCGTGGGGCCGGAGAGCGCCCCTGAGCTGAGCTCTCATGAGTGTTCAAGAAGTCATGTATTCTTAAGAAGGACCTCCAGGTCATGTGACAGCCAGCGTAAATAACAACAATAAGCTAGCAACGGGTATTAGCAGGAAGTGCGAACTTGGCTTTGATCTGCTTTTCCCTTTTAGGGCGTCCGTCCCAACTTGTGGACGAATGAGCTGCCGGCTAACGTCTGAGCCCTCCGGACGTCTTGTTTCTTATCTCATGCGATTATGGGATTTTTGACCGATCTCTCAATGCCGCCGTCCTGCTGACTGACCTAGATGTCGCTGATAAGTGGGGCTCGCTGTGACCACGTGTTTGTAATGTGGGTCACAGGAATGCCTGACCTTGGCTTCCAAAAACAGCACTTCCAGAAGTTGAGGAGAGCCCAGAGCGGGCCCAGGGCGGGCCCAGAGCGGGCCTGGGTAACTAGTCCCTTATATTTGTGTGGGCGGTATCAGCAGCCTGAAATAGAACCGTGATAGCAATTGTTTGAGACGTGTGTTGCGATAGTGGAACAATGACTCCAGTCGCAACGGTTTTTAGAGCGGCCTCAGACAGAACCTCTCAGGGGCTCTTGGTTGTTATCAGTCAGCCTTCCAACTAAATGGTTCCACCAGGCAGAGCGAGACTTTTATCAGAACCAACATCCTGGGGGAGCCGGTGTTAGCGGCCAATAGCTTCCTGTGGTTTGACCGCTAACCCTCCACCAGACTGTTGCCGTTAGATACCAGCGCCAGTCAAAGACGACGTTCTCACCTGTCACGTGTTCCAACAGAACCCAGCTTTTCATTCTCGCTGCAGAAGTTTGGGGAATTCTGTAGGTAGACGAGTTCCTTCTCCCTCACTGGGCGGATGTCTATGTCCTTCGGGACCAGCTGCTTGCGTGTCCCCATGGGCCTGTGAACCACTTTGGTGGCTGACAGGTACATGTTCTTGAGGTCAACGGCGATCTCCCTCAGATCCTGGAGGCCTCTCCAGCAGGTTCTGACGGAGCAGGAGCCAGATACTCCGTGGCACTTACACTTCATCACCAGGGCCTCTTTCAGCACCTGCGCACAACAAGCGAGACGTCAGATTACAAAGCTTGGACAAGTCCACCTGGCCCGAGACCGCGAAGCGGACGGTGCTGCTCACCTGTCTCCCCACCTCACTGTTGTGTAAGTGCATCAGTTTGTTAGCGTGAGATCCTGCACGCTTCATCTTCAGAGGAGCATCTGCAAACTTTGAGCCCATCATCAGGCCGTAGTGCAGGTTATCAGCACAGCCGCCCCAGCGGTACCCCGGCTCCAGAACCTGAGAGGGGATAGGAGCACAGGAGCAGAGGCGCAGGTCTCCAGAGGTGCAGGCCTGGGCGATGGTGTGGCTGATGGCTGCCGCCGACAGAGCGTAGACGAATGCAGCCTCTCTGGTTCCTGTGGAAACCATACGGACACCAAAGGTTCCTGTTAGCTGGGACGGCCCCCCTTTGTTAGCAAAACAGCTCTAATGGGTTTAGTGGCATGCTCAGGGGCTGGTGATAATGGACCAAGAAAGACCCCATTAAATGTCGGTGATGTCCTGGATTGTGGACCAGAGACCGTCCGCTCTACAGTTGTTCCACTAACCTGTGTGGGCGGAGCCAATTAAATGAGTGACTAAACAAACAAATGTTAATCTCTCCTGGATTATCACAGGTAACTAATAAAACACTAATAGAACTTTGGGACAACAGCAGCGTCAGCAGGGCTGAGCTTGGTTCTGGTCTTGGATCGGTTCTCTGAACATCTAGATAACCCTCATCCAGTGAGGGACTCTGGATCAGCACAGTCAAGGTCAAGGAAAAGCTGTGTGTTCTACTTTCTATTGGACCGCGGAACCTTTTTGTTGGTGTGTTCTGAACTTTAAAGTTCTTTTGTCTCTGACAGGAAGTAAAGGTAGTTTCCATCCTAGTGGCCGTAGTGGTGACGTCCCAGAAAACCTCGTCAAACGCGTGATTAATTTGTCTAAATGTCGCCATGGAAACGGTGTTGGATGATGGTTTGGGATCGCACCTCGGTCGAGGTCGGGCCGGTACTTGGGGGCGTCCACGGGGATCTCGATGGACGAGCAGTTCCAGCGCATGTCCCCAAAGGTCTTCTGGCAGGTTTTTTTGACCTCAGGCGGGCTGCTTGTATTATGGTCTGCATCAGCTCCAGTTTGCTGGCGACACAGCTGAGCCTGTGACGACACCAGGCCGGGCAGCAGCTTGCAGTGTTGGGTCTGGTTGATGTGCAACGATGAGGGGCGAGTGGGACAGAACTCTGTGGACAAAAGATTCAGCCGTCACTTCTCACTACCTGCAGGAGCCCGAGGCCAGGGGAGTCTGGCCCAGGTCCAGGGACCCCAGAGGGGTCTGCCTGGGTTTCTGGCGGCCGTAAACACCTGTGGCAACCAGGTGTTTACGGCCGCAGCTCGACAGTTGGCCTCTCGCTCCGGTTGAACCCGAGCTGTTAACGACCGTGTGTGAGGCCTCCTGCTGTGTTCCTGAAGACACGAGCCCACCATGTTGATTCTCTGAACACACCCAGCCTGCCCACCGTCCCACAGCGGCCCCCCAGGACCCGCTTCCCTCGTCTGTCCAGGAGACATTCGTTTATGCTCTTCAACCCAACGCTTCCCGTCTGGACTCACATTGGATCAGCGCAGACGGACTCTGTGAGTCCGGCGGTCCTGCCCTGAAGGTTACTTACAGCCATTTGATGCCAGAGCAGAGCTGAGACAGCAGCAGAGCCGTGAGGACGCCGACGGGGACCACGTGAGAGCGGAGCCTCATGGTTGGACTCCACAGCAGACCACAACGCTACAAAGGGCCGCAGCAGCCTACAGTCGTACCACAACCGCCGGAATCGCTGGAGAAGATACAGACACAAGGGCTGTTAATGGCCCAGTTTCCCTTTTATGGGATCCTGCGGATGAAACAGATCTAAACCAAATCAGATTCAACAGAATTAGCAAAAGACCCAGAACGAAGATGATGTCATCCCAGATCATCAAAGGATCCTCAGACAAAGGAAAATGTACCCTGATCAAAGGGCGGCCTGCTTCATAAACACAGCAGCAACAACAGCAGCAAACAAACAAACAACAGCAGCAATAAACAACTGTAACAACAGCAGCAAATAACAGCAACAAACAAACAACACCAGCAACAAACAATTGTAACAACAGCAGCAACAAATAACAGCAAAAACAACAGCAAGCAAATAAACAACAGTAACAACAGTAACAAACAACAGCAAGCAAACAAAAAACAGTAACAATAAACAAACAACAGCAACAACAAACAACTGTAATACCAGCAGCAACAAACAACAGCAAGCAAAGAAACAACAACAGTAACAACAAACAACAACAGTAACATCAAACAAATAACAGCAATAAAAAACAAGCAACAGCAACAACAAATAGCAGTAACAACAAACAAACAACAGCAGCATCAAACAAACAACAACAACCTCCAGCTTTGAGCCCGTGATTGACCCAGTTTCCATCATCTCTGTGGAAAGAATGTGGTGCTGCTGCTGCAGCTTCCATCAGAGCAACATCAGCTAAGATCTGCTGATAGGAGCCTTTGAAGAGCTCTGGGGGGTCCGTTAGGCTCCGGGAGGGGGGTCCGGGGGGTCAGAGCGCGTCAGGACGCTGATTGGCGGAGACGCCCAAGAAAGCAGGGAAATCACGAACAGACAGATTGAAATCTTTGAGCTGCAGCTGCTTGATCGAGTTCACTCTTTAGACCACTTTCATTTCTGACTTTACGGATTTCCAACACCTTCTTTTTTGCGTTGCTGAATTTTAAAATTTACTTTTGACTTGAGCGTTCAGGGAGACGGCAACACACACACACACACACACACGCACACACACACACGCACGCACGCACGCACACACACACACACGTCTAAAGTGGCTGCGGCGGGTTTCTGTTCGTTCCCTACAAAGACCGAGCGAGAACTTTCCAGCAGCAGAACCCAAACGGACCGGGTCCTGCTCCTGAAAGGAACAGGTCCTGCTGTCGGTCCGGCAGCAGGACCTGGACGGACCGGACCGAGAGCAGGACCTGGACGGACCGGGTCCTCCAGGCAGCGCAGCTCACCTCAGTTCACCATCACCCGGCGGTTCTGGGTTCCTCGGGACGGGTTCAGCCAGACGTGTAAATAAAATCCAGCCGCTGGGGGACAGGTACGCATACTGTGTGCTGTCCGGTGCGTGTGTGAGTGTGTGTGAGAGCCAGAAGCCCGAGTGAGGCCGTGGGGGCAGGATCAGCTCTTTTACTCTCGCCCACTCCTCACTGCTGATGTCACATCATTAGCATGAGAAAGATGGTTTCAGCCCTGGACCTGCTCGGCTCGGCTGGGCCACTCTGACAGGAACGAGACCAGATTAGACCAGAACCAGGAGAAGGTCCAGAGCTTCTCTCTGCTGGACACCACAGGTGAGGAAGGAACCATTCAGCTGGTGTTGGAACACTTTCATTCTTGACGGTCCAACAGGATCAAAGACAAAGTTGCTTTGATGCTTTGATTTGATCTATTACTCATTTGAAACGCTTTGTTGGAACATTTCACACTGAAATTGATCTAAATAAAGCTCCAGATACCTGAAGTAATAATTAATAACAGATCCAAGACTGAAAATATGGCAGAACTGCCAACACGGCTTCAAATATCTCACTTCCTGTTGGGTTTAGGAAGTGGACCCAGGGGGACCAAGTTTCACAAACGGGTCAGAGGTAGTCCAGGGGCTGCTTCTTCGAAGGTATCCAGGTGGCGCTATCACCCACGAAAAATTGAAAATCAGGCAGAATTCTGGTCAAACACGAAGTCTGAAGACAGCAAACGTTCGCCTTGCCGCCCCGGCCTCCGAGGGAAAGCGAGAAGCTTTGGAGGTTAGTCCGAGTCTCTGGATCTGGATTTGACCTCTGGATCAGACCCAGCCGACATGGAGACGATTGATAAAAGTGCAAGGATTCAAAATGGCTGACTTCCTGTTTCTTCCTGTTACACGCTGAGTCATGACAGAACTCCGCCCGTACCCCCGTGTATCGATGAAACCTTTCTGGGGCCCCTCTGAACGCGTAGGGGTGTAGGTGGCGCCGTAGAGCCGTTCCTTTAAATATGAGGTGTGGGACCCAGTAAATGTGTCATCTTTACCGGACCTGCTGCCCCTGCAAAGGTTCCTGGGGTTTCGGCCCCAACGCGTTGATGGATGTTGTGAGGACATGAAGACCGGCCTGCGTCCTTCCCTCGTGGACCTGGTTCCTGTTGTCTCTATTGTATTGGGACAGAGCACTGTCTTATGGCACATGCCTGGAGTACTTCATGTCCTCTGGGACACCTCGGCACCCACAGTAGAAGTAGGTTAAAGCTGAATCTGTTAGCAGGAACATCTGAGGTGGCTCTGGAGCAACACAACTCAGGTGACTACATCCTGTTGAAGTGGACTTCAGTCTCCTTCTGATCCATAATCTTATATAATCTACGTCTGTGGAAAACACAACATCTGCTCATCATGTCAAATAAGCTACTGTCCATCTGTCTGTCTTCTCTGCTTGTCCAGGTCTAAGTCACATGTGCAGGTCCACAGCTACAGCAGCTACAACAGCAGCAGCTACAGCAGCAGCAGCTACAGCAGCTAAAGCAGCAGCAGCTACAGCTACTACAGCAGCTACATCAGCTACAGCAGCTACAGCTACAGCAGCTACAGCAGCAGCTACAACTGCAGCAGCTACAGCAGCTACAGCAGCTAAAGCAGCAGCTACAGCAGCTAAAGCAGCAGCTACAGCAGCTAAAGCAGCAGCTACAGCAGCAGCAGCAGCTACAGCAGCTAAAGCAGCAGCTACAGCAGCTAAAGCAGCAGCTACAGCAGCTACAGCAGCTACAGCAGCAGCAGCTACAACAGCTACAGCAGCAGTAGTTGTAGCGGCTACAGCAGCTACAGCAGCAGCTACAGTAGCTAAAGCAGCAGCTACAGCAGCAGCAGCAGCTACAACAGCTTCAGCAGCAGTAGTTGTAGTGGCTACAGCAGCAGCTACAGCAGCAGCTACAGCAGCAGCTACAGCAGCAGCTACAGCAGCTACAACAGCTGCAGCAGCTACAGCAGCAGTAGTTGTAGCAGCTACAGCAGCAGCTACAGCAGCAGCTACAGCAGCAGCTACAGCAGCAGCTACAGCAGCAGCAGCTACAGCAGCAGCAGCTACAGCAGCTAAAGCAGCAGCTACAGCAGCAGCAGCTACAGCTACTACAGCAGCTACATCAGCTACAGCAGCTACAGCTACAGCAGCAGCTACAACTGCAGCAGCTACAGCAGCTACAGCAGCTAAAGCAGCAGCTACAGCAGCTAAAGCAGCAGCTACAGCAGCTAAAGCAGCAGCTACAGCAGCAGCAGCAGCTACAGCAGCTAAAGCAGCAGCTACAGCAGCTACAGCAGCTAAAGCAGCAGCAGCTACAACAGCTACAGCAGCAGTAGTTGTAGCGGCTACAGCAGCTACAGCAGCAGCTACAGTAGCTAAAGCAGCAGCTACAGCAGCAGCAGCAGCTACAACAGCTTCAGCAGCAGTAGTTGTAGTGGCTACAGCAGCAGCTACAGCAGCAGCTACAGCAGCAGCTACAGCAGCAGCTACAGCAGCTACAACAGCTGCAGCAGCTACAGCAGCAGCTACAGCAGCAGCTACAGCAGCAGCTACAGCAGCAGCAGCTACAGCAGCAGCAGCTACAGCAGCAGCAGCAGCAGCTACAGCAGCAGCAGCAGCAGCAGCAGCTACAACAGCTTCAGCAGCAGTAGTTGTAGCAGCTACAGCAGCAGCTACAGCAGCAGCAGCAGCTACAGCAGCAGCAGCTACAGCAGCAGCAGCAGCAGCTACAGCAGCAGCAGCTACAGCAGCAGCTACAGCAGCAGCTACAGCAGCAGCAGCTACAGCAGCAGCTACAGCAGCAGCTACAGCAGCAGCAGCTACAGCAGCAGCTACAGCAGCAGCTACAGCAGCAGCTACAGCAGCAGCAGCAGCAGCAGCTACAGCAGCAGCAGCAGCAGCTACAACACCTTCAGCAGCAGTAGTTGTAGTGGCTACAGCAGCAGCTACTGCAGCTGTTGGTTGAGGACTCCAGGGCGTTGACGGTCCGGGCCGGTCAGTTCTGATCACCTGTGGTTCTGGGGTGCTGGTTCAGCAGGGCCAGAGGAACCTTTGACACGGGGCCCAGCAGCAACAATCAGGGTTTTGTCTCCAGACGCTGCTGCACCTTCAACCCACGGCTTCGTTTCAGAAGCTAAATTGTAAAGAAATGCTATTTTATCGCACAAATGAAAGCAATTTAATTAATTTATATTCATCATATATATCATTATTGTCTGATATATATTGTATAATAATATATATTATAGATTTACTTGTACGTGCTTCTTAAAATTGTTTAGTATTTTAGCCTTGATGCATTATTGACACTTCTTATAACTCGGCTGAGCTGTTTCACTGTCTCTTCAGACACACACACACTCTCTCACACACACACACACACTCTCTCTCTCTCACACACACACAAACACACACTCTCTCACACTCTCTCTCAGACACACACACACACACACACACAGCCTCAGCAGCAGGGAGGTCAGAGGATGGTTCGTTACATGGAGGATGATAATTAGTCTCTATCTGGAAGAGGACGGGAGCCACGTGCCACTCTTCCGGTCTCTGCTGGCCAATGACGGCGCCAGTCTGCCCCCTTGTGGCTCCGCCCTGACATTACAACCGACGACAGCGTGCGTGAGCAAGCGGTGCTCGTGCAAGGCCATAAGAAAGACATAAAGCATGAACTCTTTTGGGAGGGTTTTATTTATTTTTTGAACAAATATATGTCGATTTTCTATCATTTGGTCACCATCTTTCACCTAGGGGCCTTCACTCTCTCACTCATTTTCTACCGCTTGTTCCTCCACTGAGGGTCGCGGGGGGCTGGAGCCTATCCCAGCACAATGGGCGGAGGCAGGGTACACCCTGGACTGGACGCCAGTCAATCGCAGGGCTAACACATATAGACACACAACCATTCTCTCTCACACTCACACCTACGGGCAATTTTAGAGTTTCCAATTAGCCTAATCCCCAATCATCAGAGAAGAAGAAGAAGAATCAGAAGAAGGTTTATTGCCATTGTTCATGTAATACACAGTATTACACAAACTAGGAATTTGTCATGGTGTGCCGCTGCGACATTCAACATAACACTAGACATCAACACCACACTAGAATAAGATAAATAAAATAAAATAAGACTTATATACAGAATATACATAAATAGTGAGTGGTGAGAAATAGTGCAGGTCCATGAGGAGTAATGTATTGTTTATGAGTCCGACTGGCTGCTGTACATGGTGCTCAGTGATGAGTCACTTGGTGTTCAGCAGCCTGATGGCAGAGGGGAAGAAGCTGTTAGTGTAGCGGGAGGTTCTGGTCCGAATGGACCGTAGTCTCCTGCCTGAGGGGAGGGGGGAAAACAGTCCGTGACCAGGGTGGGAAGGGTCGGCCGTGATCCGACCTGCACACCTCCGGGTCCTGGAGATATACAGGTCCTGGATGGATGGAAGCCTGCAGCCGATCACCTTCTCGGCAGCGCGCACGACGCGCTGCAGCCTCAGTCTGTCCCTGGCGGTGGCACCAGCGAACCACACGGTGATGGAGGAGGGGAGGATGGACTCGATGATGGCCGTATAAAACTGCGCCAACATCCTGGGAGGCAGTTTGAGCTTCCTCAGCTTCCGTAAGAAGAACATCCTTTGCTGGGCCTTCTTGATGAGGGAGCTGATGGTTGGCTCCCACTTAAGGTCCCGGGTGATGGTGGTGCCCAGGAAGCGGAAGGAGTCCGCGATGGTGATGGGGGAGTCCATGAGGGCAAGGGGGGGCAAAGGGGCTGTGACTTTCCTGAAGTCCACAATCATCTCCACTGTTTTCTGAGCGTTCAGCTGCAGGTTGTTGTGTCCGCACCAGGACACCAGTCGAGCCACCTCCCTCCTGTAGGCAGTCTCGTCTCCATTGGAGATGAGCCCGATGAGGGTGGTGTCATCCGCAAACTTGATCAGTTTGACAGACTGGTGGCTTGAGGTGCAGCAGTTAGTGTACAGGGAGAAGAGGAGGGGGGAAAGTACACAGCCCTGGGGTGATCCGGTGCTGATGGAGACAGAGTCCGAGACAGTCTTCCCCAGCCGCACGTACTGCCTCCGATCCGTCAGGAAGTGTCTTTGGATTGTGGGAGGAAGCCGGAGTACCCGGAGAGAACCCACGCAGGCACAGGGAGAACATGCAAACTCACACAGAAAGTCCCCAATCGATCCCAACCGGGGATCGAACCCGGGGCCTTCTTGCTGTGAGGCAACAGTGCTAACCACCACACCACCGTGCCGACCTAGGGGCCCTTGTTTTCCAAAATACACACATTAAAACGACTTTGCTCCGGTTGTCCACTTCTGTGTCCTCCATCTTCGGCAGCAGTTTATTCTTTTATGCCTTTATCGGTGATTTTCTTCACCCATGCTTGAAATACTGTACATGCCTTCGAACTGTAAATGTTGGGATTTCTTTTGTTGTCCCATTCTGATTCTGTAGGCTTCATCATGGGGGACACATTTTAAATGTAATAAGCACACTGTTGATCATAATCCAGTGATGAGCTGGTTCAACCTGTGATTTAATATTTTACTTTTAGATTCCATAAGCCAGTATGATATGACAGCAGGGGGGGGGTCTGTATTTCCCAGCGCAGCCTCTTGCTCATCAAATGTTGCGTTTGGCATTTGCGCTAAAATTTGATTTTTATTTACTTTTTTAACAGGCTGGTATGTAAATGCAAGTGTGCAACATGGGGTTTCCTTCAAAAACACAATACAGTATAATGTGTCAGTCCTTGAGGTCCGAGCTTACTACAGAAAAGACGTATGTTGACCCAAATATTGACAGGACCTTAAGCGCAGCCCGTTTGACATTGGGCTATTTTTCCATTGGCACACTTTTCCAGAACCCAATGGCTCCTTCCCTTAAAGCAGGTTTCAGTTGGTCCTCCTCACAAAGATCGATCATCTCCAACTCAGCTGCAGCCTCATCTGTGACCAGCGGGGCTTTAATACAGTGCGGCTCCACATTAAAAGGGTCAGCGAGGGATGCGATCTGTGGCCTTTTCAGTTGTGGATCACGGAACCGAGTCACGAAGCTTCCGTGCAGGTTTTCCTGCCATTTTGAAGGCGAACTTGACACTAATTGTTTACTCAAGAGATCTTCTCCCTACTGAGAAACTTTGTGCTATTTTCATCTAACGCGCATGTGCTTTTGGCGAACGTACCGTATTGAACTCGTGTGAAGCGAACACGCACATTAAAAAAGCACAAACCCAAACTTCGATATGAACGTTAGAGCCGCATGAAACCAGGCAAAGAGCCGTGGGTTGGCCAGGCCTGATCTAAGGAAAGAAAAGTTCTCACCTCCTGTGAAGTTGGTTCGGCCACGTCTGTAGGCCAGTCGAGTGCTGTGGCGACACATTAAATAACACTAAAGCTTGAATCGCCCTTGGATTCCCAAAATACTGGCATGAAGGAGATATTTCTGCTCACATCAAGACCTTGAGTTCTGCAGCCTGTTTGGGGAGGTGCTGATTTTCCTGATACAGGATTCACATACACACAAAATACAGGCAAAGGCACATTGACCAATTTCTGTATGTAACATGCTTTTAGTCTCAGCCTCTGGTCTCAGCTTCTACACTCAGCCTTTAGACTCAGCCTCTGGTCTCAGCCTCTAGACTCAGCCTCTAGACTCAGCCTCTAGTCTCAGCCTCTAGTCTCAGCCTCTGGTCTCAGCCTCTGGTCTCAGCCTCTAGACTCAGCCTCTAGACTCAGCCTCTGGTCTCAGCCTCTAGTCTCAGCCTCTAGACTCAGCCTCTAGTCTCAGCCTTTAGACTCAGCCTCTGGTCTCAGCCTCTAGACTCAGCCTCTAGACTCAGCCTCTAGTCTCAGCCTCTAGTCTCAGCCTCTGGTCTCAGCCTCTGGTCTCAGCCTCTAGACTCAGCCTCTAGACTCAGCCTCTGGTCTCAGCCTCTAGACTCAGCCTCTAGACTCAGCCTCTAGACTCAGCCTCTAGACTCAGCCTCTAGTCTCAGCCTCTAGTCTCAGCCTCTAGTCTCAGCCTCTGGTCTCAGCCTTTAGACTCAGCCTCTGGTCTCAGCCTCTAGACTCAGCTTCTAGACTTAGCCTCTAGTCTCAGCCTCTGGTCTCAGCTTCTAGACTCAGCCTCTAGTCTCAGCCTCTGGTCGCAGCCTCTAGACTCAGCCTCTAGTCTCAGCCTCTGGTCTCAGCCTCTGGTCTCAGCCTAGACTCAGTGTCTGGTCTCAGCCTCTAGACTCAGCCTCTAGAGTCTCATCACCCACAGTCCAATAGTCAAGCAGAGAGAGCCAATCAGAGATTGGAGATTGCCCTCAGATGTTGGTTGCCTGAAACCCTGCTTCCTGGAGTTTGTTTATACCCTGTGTGGAGTATGCTCATAACTGGGTCTCTGCTGCCCTTCATGGCTTCTCTGGGGTACCAAGCACCATTGTTGGAGTTCCAGGAGGATGAAGTGGCACTGGCCGGGCCAATCTGCATCATTGCAAGTGTGTGGGGACAGGTCCATTCCAAAGACAGGTCTATTCCGCCCTCTGCGTACCTCCCAACAGACTCAGAGGCAAGTCAACCGCTACTGTGTCCCAGCCCCAACCTAGCGACTGGCAGAACACACTCCCTGCTGGTAACGTATTGCGTCACTTCCTGTCTTCTCAATCGTTCCTGGTTGCACTGTGCACGGGGTGTAGTATTCACTTTACTTAATATTGAACACTTGGTGTGTTGTATTCACTTTACTTCAAATTTGAACACTTGGGACATTCTAGTCACCTGATAACAACAGTGAGAAACAACCCATATTAAACAAATACAGGGCTCCACCGATTATTAGCATTTGCATGGCCTCACCGTCTGTTTCACCCGGTGTCTTTGTCTGTTCAGCGTGTGAAATGTTTAGTTACTCCTCTGCCTCCTTTAGTGAAGGGAATAGGTGCAGAAAGTGGAGTTTATTTACGGCTATGAAGGCGAGACTTAGCGAGCTTGAGACGCGGTTCCGCAGTTTGGAGTTAGATGGAGTTGCGTCAAGTAGCCAGGAGAAGCTAGCTGCTGCGGAGCCGCCTAGCGTAGCTTCAGCTAGTGGTCCCCCGGCGGCAGCTGGCTAGCCAGGGCGGCTGGGTGACGGTTCGTAGGAAGCGTAGCCCAAAACAAAGGCCCACGGTGCACCACCACCCGCTTCCTGTGGCTAACCGCTTTTCCCCACTCGGCGACACACCCGCTGAGAAACCGACCCTGGTAATTGGCGACTCCAGCGACCATAGTTAAGAACATTCCGGGGGCCAGAGCGGGCGACATAGAAGCAAATTTATGGCTGCTGGCGAGACGGAAACGTAAATTTGGTAAAGTTATTATTCACGTCGGAGCCAACGACACCCGGCTTCGTCAGTCGGAGGTCACCAAAATTAACTTGAAGTCGGTGTGTAACTACGCAAAAACGATGTGGGACTCCGTAGCATTCTCTGGTCCCCTCCCCAATCTGGCCAGTGAGGAGATGTTTAGCCGCATGTCATCGCTTCGTCGCTGGCTGTCACGGTGGTGCCCCGATAACCAGGTGGCCTTTATAGACAATTGGAGCACTTTTGGGGAAAACCTGGTCTGATTAGGAGAGACGGTGTCCATCCCACTCGAGATGGTGCTTCTCTCATTTCTAGTAATCTGGCTAATTTTATTAGACCCAAAGTGACCTGCCAATCCAGGGTCCAGACCAGGATGCAGAGTTGTGGTCTTACACACCTCTCTGCTGCTTCCTTAGAACCCTCATCCACCAACAATAACATATTTAACACTATAGAGGTAGTCTCTGTTCCACGGTTAAAAGTTCACCAAGCACAGAGCAGGGGAGCGGTCAATCACCATAATCTTATTAAAATTAATACTGAAGCACAAGTTGCAGAAACTAATATCACAATTAAGTGTGGACTGTTAAATATTAGATCTCTTTTGTGTAAATCCCTGTTAGTGCACGACCTGACAGCGGATCATCACATTGATTTATTTTGTCTTACTGAGACCTGGCTTCAGGAGGAGGAGTATGTTAGCTTAAATGAATCTACTCCTCCTACCCATCTTAATTATCATATTCCACGTGTTACTGGTCGAGGAGGGGGAGTGGCAGCAATCTATCACTCCAAGTTATTAATTAATCCCAGACCAAAATATGGCTCCAGTTCATTTGAAAGCCTGACTCTTGGCATCACTCATCTGAACTGGAGGACAGAAAAGCCACTTCTGTTTGTAGTTGTATATCGGCTCCCTGCTGGGCCACATTCAGAGTTCCTGTCTGAGTTCTCTGACTTCTTATCTGACTTGGTCCTTAGAACGGACAAAGTCATTATCATTGGAGACTTTAATATCCATGCAGACGTTGTAAATGACAGCTTTAGAAATGGCTTCACTTCATTACTTGAGTCAGTTGGTTTCCTCCAGCAGATAAACCAACCAACATAGCTTTAACCACACCCTAGATCTAGTCCTGACTTATGGTGTTGAGGTAGAACATGTGTCAGTGTTCCCTCAGAACCCAGTCCTGTCAGACCATTCTTTGATCACTTTTACATTTATGATTAAGGATTCTTCTATGCTCAGAGCTCAGTCTGACTATAGCAGATGTCTTTCAGATAATGCTGTAGCTAAGTTTAAGGAAGTGATCCCTGTGCTGATCCCAGGACCACCGTGTGTTTCCCCAGGGATCAATCATTATAATCTGAGCCCTGCTGAGGTCGACTCTATTGCTGAAGGTGCAGCAACCTCACTGAGAATCACGCTTGATTCTGTTGCCCCCCTGAAAAAGAAAATAGTAAATCAGAGGAGGTGTGCCCCCTGGTATAATTCACATATCAGGACCCTCAAGCAGAAAGTGCGAAGACTGGAAAGGAAGTGGCATTCTTGTAAAATAGACAGCTATCATGTAGCCAGGAAAGACTGTCTATTAGTTTACAAAAAGGCCCTTCGCAAGGCTAGAACAGCTTATTTTTCTTCTTTGATTGAGGAAAATAAGAGCAACCCCAGGTTTCTTTTCAGCACTGTGGCCAAATTAACCAAGAGTCACAGTGTTTTAGATCCACGTATCCCGTCTTCCCTTAGTGGTGAAGACTTCATGAGCTTCTTCACTGATAAAGTTCTAGCTATCAGAGAGAAAGCTAACCAGGCCATCCCAACAACTGGACCATCACCAGACATGCTGACTGTGGGAACATACAGGGTCTCCAACGAGCCCTTAAACTCCTTCAGCCCTGTATATTTTTCTGAGGTGTCATTGCTAATTCAGAAATCCCAGTCCACCACGTGTCCTTTAGATCCCATCCCAACACACCCGTTGAAGGATGTTTTACCATTAATAGGTAGTTCTATCCTGGACCAGATCAGTTGTTCTTTAGTGACAGGTTATGTACAAGGTGGCAGTGATTAAGCCGTTGCTTAAAAAACCATCACTGGATCCTGATGTCTTAGCTAATTATAGGCCAATATCCAACCTTCCTTTTATCTCTAAAGTTCTAGAGAAGGTGGTGGTGACTCAGTTCCTGGAGCACCTGCAGAGGAACAGCCTGTTTGAGATGTTTCAGTCAGGCTTTAGAGCTCACCACAGCACAGAAACAGCACTTCTTAAAGTCACTAATGATCTTCTTATAGCTTCAGATCATGGACTGGCCTCTATGCTGGTTCTGCTGGACCTCAGTGCTGCTTTTGATCCATTTGATCACAGCATCCTGTTACAGAGACTGGAACATGTGATTGGGACTAAAGGGACAGCCCTAGACTGGTTTAGATCATACTTATCTGATAGATACCAGTTTGCCCATGTCCATGGTGTTCCCTCCTCATACAGTAGGGTTAGCCATGGAGTTCCTCAAGGTTCTGTACTTGGACCAATCCTCTTCACCTTGTACATGCTTCCCTTAGGGAACATTATTCAGCAGCATGGGATAAATGTTCATGGTTATGCTGATGACACTCACCTTTATTTATCCATGAAACCAGAGGAGACAGAGAAGTTAGTGAAGCTCCAGACCTGTCTTAAAGACATAAAGTCCTGGATGTCTTCAAATGTCCTCCTCCTTAACTCAGGAAAAACTGAGGTCATGGTGTTTGGTCCTGAACCTCTCTGGCATAGATTAGATCACATAATCACTCTAGATGGTATCTCATTAACATCTAGTCTCTCTGTGAGGAATCTAGGAGTAGCTTTTGATCAAAATCTCTCCTTCAACTCACACATTAAAATAGTCTCTAGAAGTGCCTTTTTTCACTTGAGGAACATCTCAAAGATCAGGAAGCTACTGACCCACCATGATGCTGAAAAGTTAGCCCATGCATTTGTTACTTCCAGGCTGGACTATTGTAACTCCTTATTATCAGGGTGTCCAAACAACTCTTTAAGAAGCCTCCAGTTGATCCAAAATGCTGCAGCCAGAGTACTGACAGGTATTGACCACAGAGGTCACATGACTCATGTAATTGCGTCTCTTCATTGGCTGCCCGTTAAATTTAGAATCATTTTTAAAACCCTTCTTTTGACCTACAAGGTCCTCAGAGGCCTAGCTCCATCCTACCTGGAGGAGCTAGTGATACCTTATCAGCCCAATAGACCGCTCCGCTCTCAGAATGCTGGTCTACTTGTGGTTCCCAGAGTTTCCAGGAGTAGAATGGGGGGCCGAGCATTTAGCTACCAGCCCCCCTGCTATGGAACCAGCTCCCTGTCCAGGCCCCCCTGCTATGGAACCAGCTGCCTGTCCAGGTACGGGAGGCTGACTCCATTGCTACTTTTAAGATCAGGCTTAAAACCTTCCTCTTTGAAAAAGCTTATTGTTACTAATTCTGTAGTTCCAGTTACTATCATAGACAGACAAATTATCATAATTAGGGGGTCGTCTAATCATTAGGTCACATCTTAGCTGTGCTGTTATAGGCCGAGGCTGCCGGGGTCCAGAAACATGATCACCTGACAGGCCTCTGTCACCCCACTGGGTCATTGTTTCCTCTCCTCTCCTCTCCCTCTCCTCCCCTCCTCTCCCTCTTCTCCCCTCCTCCACTCCTCTCCCCTCCTCTCCTCTCCTCTCCTCTCCCTCTCCTTCTCCCTCTTCTTTCCTCTCCTCCCTTCTCCCCTCCTCTTCTCTCCCTCTCCTCTCCTCCTCTCCCTCTCCTTCTCCTCTCTCTTTACCCAGCCGGCCATCAGCAGGAGCGTCCGCCTACATGAGCCTGGTCCTGCTCAAGGATTCTTCCTGTTAAAGGGGAGTTTTTCCCTGCCACTGTTGCTTGTCTGGGGTCAGGCCCTGGGATTCTGGAAAGCACCTTGAAACAATTTTGATTGTAAAAGATGCTCTATAAATAAAGAGTGATTGATTGATTGATTGATTGATTGATTGATTGAGAAGGTCTGGCTCTCAACAAAGGACTTTCCCTTACAAGTGGACTCTCAGAAACTGGCTTCTCATTTTGTTGGACCCGTTGAAATCGTCTCTTGTGTGAAGCCAGTAGCTGAGTCGGATCTAGTCCCTGCATTGCCCCCCGGTCATAGAGGGTGGTTCTCCCTACGCGGTTCAGCAACTTCTGGATGTCTGCCAGTGTGGATGTGGTCTCTAATTCTTGTTCTCTACAGTATCTACATCTATCTACAGCTACAGAATATTTCAATAGAACTCTTCCTATGAAAGAAAACCTGATCCTATCTTTAATGGGCTCCTTCTAAAGAAAGAAAACAAGAACCTACCTGAGTAAAATGGAGTTTACCTTTAAGTTTATTTCCCCCAAAAAAGTTGCATGCATATTTTATAATTGTTCAAGTTGATGGATTTGTTTTCTAAAGGTTTTTAATGCACATTTTACATGTCTGTCATAGGAGTAAGATTGGCTGGTGTTGGCTGTATAAAAGGATCCCCAATCACAATGATTAGCCACAGGTGAGGTCAACACGAGGTGGAAAACAGGTCAACCACCCCCTCCCCAATGAAAACAAAGAGCAATTACTAGAGAAGCAGTTAACACAGGATCGTGAGAATTCCCCCTCAACGGGCGCCTCCTTTTGCCTTACCCGGCTTTTTTGGATGATTCCGATAAAAGTCTCTGAAGTCTCTGATTCCGATAAAAGTCTCTGAAAAAGTCAAGGAACCCACAACCACTCTTGGGGACCGTAACCCTCCCACCCAACCAAGGATTGGAGGCCAAATCCTCACCGCTAGATGGCCATGTAAGTCATGTAACATTATTACTAATGCCCGAATATTCTATATGTCAGGAAATTACCTCCTTGGTGGAGGACTGAGCTCTCCAAGTGATTGTTTTCTAGTTTAATATTAATCTTGACAGAGATTGCAGATTATGTCAAAAGATTTTTTTTATATGAAGAGGCATGAAGAGCTTTTTTATCATAGTCGCATTAATGTATGTTAACTTGACAAGTTTTATACAGAATGTCATATATTTCCTTAAAACACAACGACAGGCAACAGTTGTACAATCATAAGTTGTTCAATTGTGACATTTGGACAGTGGTAAATATTCAATTCCAATGTTCGAATGTCTTTGTTCTGATTCTTTCTTCCTGAAGCGTACTCTCCAGCTTCTCCTCAAATGTTCTCAGTCGTTTCTGAAGGATATTCTTGTCCTCCTTAATCTTCCCTGTGATGTGTTCATATCGAGAATAAAAGCGTTTGACATCCAAAAGCTGCTTTCGAAGATCCTTCAGTCTGCACTTAGCCTCACGTTTCTGTATTCTGAGGATGCCCATCTCCATTTCTTCTTTTGCTGGTGCTAGCCCCAACCATCTACACATTCTTTGGCTCAACGAAGGACTAATTTTCAGCAGCCTGTCATCAAGCCACTTTATTGTTTCCTCAAGTTCATCAACCTCCATCTGAATCTTCTCAAACATGATCCTAAAGATGCTATAGATGTATTTTGCCCTGTCCAGCTGCTCTTTGAGGTCTTCAATGCTGTCCCGTGCCAAACGCCTCTGGCTAATTAGAAGACTGATCTCTGCTTGATGCTTCTTCCACTTTGGACTGAAGAAGTTGAAATTACTTTTGTATAGTGAGGTCTGATTATCCTCTAATTTTTCCACAAGCTTTTTCACAGTGCTACGGAGGGCAAATGTTTCTTTACAGTAATTCTTAATGATGTTCTTGTAAATAAAGAACAGGCGTTGGGTCTTTTTCAGCTGTCCATTTAAGTCATCACCCCTGTTGATGTCTTCAGACAACTGCTGGTTAATACCATTGATGTTTTCTTCCCAAACTTCAGTTTCCAAAACAAGTTTGTTCTCCTTTTCAACTTGCTCTAATGGAGTACTGCACGCTTCCCTTTCCTGAAGGATTTTGACTCTTTCACGTAGCTTATCCACGTCCTCTGTAAGTTCTTCAATGAGGTTCTCATTGATGCGTTGATGGTTTTGTGTAAACTGTAGCTGCTCTTTCATTTTATTGTGGCTCTCCAGAAGTTTCTGGGTTTCAGTATCCAATCCAATATTGGGGAGGAGGTTCTTCTCATTCTGACAATCAAATATATTTTGAAGGTTTGAAGGTACTGTTTTATTCAGATCCTTGAAATGTTCCTCCAGGGTCACAATGTCTTCCTGTATGTGGCTATTCAATGCATGAATCTGACTATTGGCCTCCTGCAGATCCTGAATGGCCTGAGAGGGAGTTTTAGTTTGGTCAGTGTTTATTTGTGGAGGACGCTTATCATACTTCATGGAAATATTTTTGTAGAAATGATTTAACTCCTCTTTGTCCATCCGCTCCATTAGTCTTTTCAGATTATGAAACAAGACACTTTTCTTATGGTTGTATCTGAAAAGAAGATTCTGATGTTCAGAAAGTAGATGTTCAAGGAATATTTGTGATTCCATTTCTTGAATATGTATTATCTTAGTGTTTAAATTGCTAATGTCAGCAGCTATTTCAACAGCACAGTATAAAGTATTTTCAGTTACATCAACAACTGCAGTTTTTTAAGTAGAGGATAAAAGATTTAAAGCTTTAATGTTTGTCTTTGAAGTGCTAAACCAAAGCGGGACCTCATTCAGCTCAGTTTATGTAAAAATGGCTCTTCTCTTAAGACTACTACAGTACTCGTGGTTGGACCTTTGAAAGGTTAAGGTTAGCGTTAGTGTTAGGTTAACCTAACCCTAACTCTAGGTTTGTAACGCTAAATTTATGCAAGTTAAAATGCTGTGTCCAAAACCACACACTCTTTCCCTATTCACTACTCACTACATTGGGGACGTGGATTGAGTGAATTACGTAGTGGACTGAGTTTAAAATGATTGTTCGGACACTACGGTGCACATAAAATGACGTCATTGTGTCACATAATAATTACGAACCAGTCGCCAGTAAAAGTGGCCAGGTCCATTTAATTGTTTTAACCCTTTTAAAAGATTTAAAGCTTTAATGTTTGTCTTTGAAGTGCTAAACCAAAGCGGGACCTCATTCAGCTCAGTTTATGTAAAGATGGCTCTTCTCTTAAGACTACTACAGTACTCGTGGTTGGTCTATTGAAGGTGCCTGACCAAATGACGTGGTCCAAATGTCCATGGAGCTTCTCCCCAAACAGGCTGCAGGACTCAAGGTTTTGAGCTTCTCATACATCCAGGCCATATTTATCCATAAAGCTCTCTGTAGGTCAACTGAACTGATGAAAGTAACTGGAAGATTTTGGCTTCTCATCTGAAGAGCTTCTTCACTTCTGACAGGTTTGGTGGAAGAAAAAACTATTTCAGCTTTTGTAGCATCAAAGGGCCAAACGCCCATCATGGTGGGTTAGGTTTCATGAGTTCCCTTCCATTCAGGCTCATTGGTGAAACAAAGGCCCATAGAAACCAGTTGATAGTGGTGCCTATCAGGAGAGTCATTGTGGTCACGTGGCCCAGGTGAGAGTGGAGTGTTTACAGGTGTGTGAAGAGGTGTTTACCTGGTTGGAGAGAGATCTCAGCACTGTTATAGGCGGACAAAAGCTTAACCTTAAACTAGAGCTCATGGGAGACGGGTCCAAATGCACCTGGGCCAGACGGGAGTTAGAATATATAAAAAAAGATTTTACTACATGAAAAAACATTTCAACAATAGTCAGTGGCGATCTTCAAATCTTTGATATTAACACACTTCAACCACCTGTTTTTATGTCCATCAATGAGATCAAACTCCAAAGACAAATTACATAATTATCAGAAATTAACAAACGACATTAAACGACATCCAACACATTAGTAAGAAAACAAAACGAGTGCTCTCTATTTCTGTTTAACCTTTTGGGGTTTGAAGAAATTTTGGTCATAAGTGACAACAGGGCTCTTGCAGCTATACACACTGCTGGTATTGCCCGTCTTAGCGTCAGTAACTAGACAATTCCAATGGAAGTTGTGAGGGTGTGCCTCACCCTCTGGCCGGTCCCTGCCCCCACTTTCATATTGCTTGTTGCCCCCGCCCTCCCCAGGACTAATTACAACAAAAGATATATGCCAAACCTTTTGATGGGAAAAAAAGAGGATAACAAAGGGTGGCCTCCTCTAGGGAGGCACACCCAATTAAAAAGCCACTTCCAGTTAGGTGTAAGAATGGAGGAAGTTGAGGTTTTTTGGGGATTGCTCGGGCATCGTTGTAGTTACAGTCTTGATTCCCTAGAGTAAAATGCGCCGTGCACATTTCGGTGTTTGGTTCATGAGCGTGCGACCTGCGGTTCCCAAATGATTCCACTTTTTGTGCAGGAGCTTGTAGGATAGTTACAGGTGCGCCTAGGAGGCACACCCAATTAAATCACTACAGAAATGTGCTAAATGCTGCACCTCACTACAAGTGAAATAAGTAAAAAGGATTAAAAGGAATTTTACAGCATATATAGATAAACAGATGGTCAGAATAAAAGGCAGCATTGATGTTCAGTTCAATTTGAATGTAAAATTAAATTTGAATAGATGCGTCTTCCGTTTTGATTTCAAAGCCTTTGTATTTCACTAGCGAGTACAGGCTAAATCTTTGCAACTAAAGGTTGCGATGGCTTCTCCTGTCGTTATGGCCCACAGAGAAGTGGCTGGTACTGTTACCGAGGCCCAGGCGCCTTGTCAGAAGCTAAAGTTTGTGCCTCGCGATATTTTTGAAATTTAAAAAAACTTGAGCGAGTCATTTTTCAGGGACTACTTTAACACTTCAACAAGTCAAAGCATTTAAGAATGAGAATTTATGCATGGATTCAGGTCCAAACTAGTTTTTTTTTTATCAATCAATCTTTATTTATATAGCGTCTTATACAATCAAAATCGTTTCAAGGTGCTTTCCAGAATCCCAGGACCTGACCCCAGACAAGCAACAGTGGCAAGGAAAAACTCCCCTTTATGAACTGACCCAGAGTCTACTGGCCCAAATGACTCATTTTATTAAGAAATCTTGGCACTTGTTTTCAGGAAACCAGGAAATACAAATGTGCTAAATATTGGAGAACTCTTCCTGTTGTCGCAGTCCTTCAGCCCTCTGTTCCAACATGAGGAGCGCCACAGAACTCAGCCCAGGAAACAGCAGAATCTCTGGAAGATGTTTGGTTTTCTGGATGGTCCCAAGAGTTTTTTGGCAATACGGATCATTTGTTCTTCAATGATTGACTCCTCCGAGTACTTCAGTAGGAACAGGACCTCGTTCGGATTGCCCAGCTTTTTACAGGCTTTGTGGATTGTTTTGTCCATCTTGTTAAATGATTCCTCTGTCAGACTTAGATTTGCATTATTATCCCAGACTTGGGGCCAGACCTGTGCAAGGAGAGCACCGAGGACTTCATCGTTGTACTGAGGTACAATGTTTGCTTTTTGGTGAATGTGATTAAGAATCTTTTCAATTAAAAACTGGACAAATGCTCTCATTGACTCCACTTCCTTAATTTCTTGTGGTTCCACTCCAACCACCGACGGGGGTGCATAGCTGTCTAGATATTTTTCAAGAGAAACTGGAGCTTCTTCTATTGGTTCCTCCACGCTTACAAATGTATCCAATTCTTCAGCTTGTTCAATCTCAGAGTGAGGATCTGCTCTATCTTCAAGTGCCTCCTCCAGTCTGTTAGAAGAGCACCCAGGAGCCTGTAGGCCCCGGGACTCCCTCACAGCAACTCCCCATAGGGGAAAAACAAGACATTCAGTCACGAGCACATGAAAACACAGGTGACAGGACACATATGGAACATGTTTGAGATGGTGCCAGGATGGCTGAAAAACAAGTTAAGATCTTACAGAGGTAAAGGCCTGCTGAGAATCAATATACAGGCTTCAGATACTACAAAAGAAAAGGCAGAATTTGATCCCAAAAAGAGGATAAATATGGCCTCCATTGTGCCAAAGTCTGGTACGAGGAGTCTGTTAAAAGATGAGAAGGTCACAATAAAAGCAAGAAATTAAAAGAAAAAGTGAAGGAAGGACAACAACATTATTCTTGTTCTCCTCAATCTATATACCCATCCTTAACTGCTTATTTAAGACCTGAAGACGAGGAGACGGGCGTTTCCGGGCAAATACACAGAATGGCTAACGTACCTGAGCAGGAACCACCTGCACCCACACCACCTAATTCTATGACTAACACCCCTCAAGGGACAGAAGGAGGAATCAGTCATAATCCTTCCCTCAAAAGGAGGACATGACACACCTCAATTAGGACTCAATACACGTTCATGATATGACATCAGTAATATGGATTGGAACCAGCTCCCTGTCCAGGTACGGGAGGCTGACTCCATCTCTACTTTAAAGATTAGGCTTAAAACCTACCTCTTTGAAAAAGCTTATTGTTACTAATTCTGTAGTTCCAGTTACTATTATAGACGGACATATTATCATACTTAGGGGGTCGTCTAATCATTAGGTTAACACCTTAGCTATGCTGTTATAGGCCAAGGCTGCCGGGGTCCAGAAACATGATCACCTGACAGGCCTCTGTCACCCCACTGGGTCATGGTTTCCTCTCCTCTCCTCTCCTCATCAAGCAGACTAGTTGTGCTGATTCTTGTAGTGAGTTCGTTTCCTCCAGCAGATAAACCAACCAACTCATAACTTCAACCACACCCTAGATCTAGTTCTGACTTATGGTGTTGAGGTAGAACATGTGTCAGTGTTCCCTCAGAATCCAGTCCTGTCAGATCATTCTTTGATCACTTTTACATTTATGATTAAGGATTCTTCTATCCTCAGAACAAAGTCTTACTATAGCAGATGTCTTTCAGATAATGCTGTAGCTAAGTTTAAGGAAGCGATCCCCGTGCAGATCCCAGGACCACTGTGTGTTTCCCCAGGGATCAATCACTATAATCTTAGCCCTGCTGAGGTTGACTCTATTGCGGAAGGTGCAGCAACCTCACTGAGAATCACGCTTGATTCTGTTGCCCCCCTGCATGGCCTAACGAGGCTAAAGGGAAGGTAAAAGTATTGGGAGGCAAAAGAGAGGGAGAAATTTGGTTAAGGAAAGAAAAGAATCAAGGAGAAGTTGGAGTGAAGAAACAGAGGGGAAGAAGGGAAGGATGAAAAGAAGAGGTTAAGTTCAAAAGAGGGGAAAGGAAATTTAAAGTAAAAATAAGAATTCCAATATATGAAAATAACTTAAAAAGGAAAAAGCAGGGGTGAGGTTATAAAAAGGGAAACACAAATTCGATAAGAAACAGAGGGGGAAGAACAAATACAAAGGCGAGATACAAAGGAAGGGAGGGGACACTTAAATTGAAAAGAAAAAACATTAAAAACAAAAAGCGAGAGGAGTATAAAAGGGGAAACAGAAATTGGACACCTCAGAAGGCCAACAGGCACGGAGGGAGCAACATCTAGAAAAATAGAAGGGAAATGAATTGAAGAAGCTAAAAAAGAAAGAAACCTAATTAGGAAAAAAGTTAATCTTATAATCACAAATAATTGAAGAATTTAGGGTTAGGGGTTAACCCTAACCCTAACAAAACTTTAAATGATTAGGATACGGGAAAAGGGAAAAAGCAAAAAGGGACCATTTATATGGTGACGGCCAAGGGGCCAACATGTTTAAATTGATCAGCTTGCCTGAAGAAGGCCAAAACAGGCCGGATACTGGAAGAGCACAGAGGACTAACCATCTACAAAGAGTTGTGCCCATGGGATGAGAAGCTGAAGGGATTCATGGCTAAGCACGGGCTGAAAGGAGTGCGGGTGCCCTATGCCAGAAACAGTAGCAGCGAGTTTTACTTGGTAAACTTTGCACATGGAAGGACTTGGGAGGAAATGAATGAGTATGCTCGCGTGCTGATGATTAGGATGGGGCACATCACCCCCCTGTATACGCAAGGGTCTCACCAAACCTCATCCAGACCAGACACTACCATCAAGAAGAGCCAGAGCCAAAAAGAAGGTTCCAACTGAAAGAAGCAGACTACAGCATTACACTGGAGAACTTGGAGCAAAGATATAGGGTGTTGAGCACTAAAAACAGGTACCGCAGTGTAATTGAGATAGGCCGAGGGGAGAAGATTGGAGATCAGAGATCTGGGATAGTAAAGAATGACATTATGTGGCAGATGGTGCAAGGGTTGGATGGAGTGAGGAACTTCTAAGAAATGGACACTGACAGACACTAGTGCCGCTGCTACCTTTGATGTCTATATGAGGAAGGTTGACACAGTGACCCCAGGGGTCACTAAACATGACAAACTTGAAGAAACAGTGTGGGATGCCACACTAGATGCTAGGGTTAGATGCTAACCCTAACAACATATCTGCCATAAGTGAGCAACTGAGTTTGGGCTCAGTCTTTTCACAAAATAACAAAACCCAACAGGTATTGCTTTTGCTGTTTCCGGTGAGATTAACTGTTATCACAAATTTACTGTCATCATAACCGACCTCAAGCAGTTTCCTCTGGTGTTGAGCTGTGGGGCTAGTCGTCCATGATCTCCAGTCATGACCTTTTGGATCTGCAACTAGATTCGCCCACTTTCCTGCATGTGATGTGCTGCCTGTAGTTACATACCAAGGATAATCTTTCCATGCTGCAGCATTGTTTCTACCAAAGATGCTAGCTCTGCTAAGGCTGGTGAAAGGAATTGTCACGGTTGTGCTTGCATTTGATGGCAGACACATCTGTGGTGCTATGGAAGGAGCGCTGCTGTTGTCACATTGGTCCTGCAGGTTGTTATTTACGCTTCGCTTGTCATGACGTATTTTGGTAACGTTCAATCTTAGATCTGGGGGTTCCCAGAGGTACCATACAAATAAAAACACGCATATGAAGAGAATAGACACTCCAACTCTCTCTGTCGCCACCTGGGAGTCATTTAAACTTATTGGGTTTCAACTGAGTTGGAGACCTTGTATAACTATTATGATTATCAGGAATACTATGATTACAGCTAGCACCGAGGCTAGCATACTACAGCCCCAGCCAATCCTCTGGATTTTTATGTATTGGCTTCTGTCTATATTTACCTGCTGCCGTCCTCGTAGAGTTTGTGAAACCGATACACTGTTCCTGAACAGCAATAGATCATAACCTGTTGAAATAGCCCCCCTAAGTGAGGTGGCTCTGAAACCTTCACTGACTTTCGGGTCTACCCAGACTCTATTCGTCTAAGTCCACCCTATTATCAGACTTTGCATCACCTTCCCGGTCGGAGTTTTCAACAGAAATGACCTTCTTGCAATGAGTGAGGTGTACCCAGGTTGATCTTTCAGCTATTTTAGCAGCAGTAGGTGTAGACAAAAGAACTTGGTCAGGTCCTTCCCACTCAGGTGAATACCAGTGTTTCTTTTTTACGCTCCTCACTAGGACCCAGTCGCCTGGCTCCACCGTTCTGTTGGGAGACAGAGGGCGTCTCAGTTTCATGACCTTGCTTTTGTTTTTCTAACATTCTTCTCATGTAATCAGCTAGATTAGACTCATCATTTGTCTCCCAGTAGTTTGTGAACTGAGGAAGCCTGTAAGGTCTTCCAAATAAGACCTCATAAGAAGTTAGGCCTGCGGTGCTTGTAATGTTTATATAGAGCT
Organism: Takifugu rubripes; assembly: GCF_901000725.2. Classification (NCBI taxonomy): domain Eukaryota; kingdom Metazoa; phylum Chordata; class Actinopteri; order Tetraodontiformes; family Tetraodontidae; genus Takifugu; species Takifugu rubripes. Next base: position 897,520 of record NC_042299.1, on the reverse strand, counting down.
TAGCCAAATCAACACATTGTCCACGGTCTCCCCGTCTCTTCCATGCATTTCTTCAGTCTGTTTTTAATAGTGCCATTAGTTCTTTCAACTAAGCCTGCACTCTGAGGATGATAGGCACAATTTTAAATCAATATGAAACATAACACTGACCTTTTTAACAACTTGATTTACAAAATGAGTACCATTATCACAGTACATTTTTTCTGGGATACCATATCTGGGTATGATATCTTTGCAGAGTGCTTTAGCAACTGTTAGCGCATCTGGGTTTTTTGTCGGAAATAGTTCTATCCATTTTGAAAATGCATCTATTATGACTAGACAGTATTTTTTCCCTTCACTTTTATTTAATTCTATGAAGTCCATATGTATATTTTGGAATGGATATTGGGGAGCAGGAAATTTTCCTCTCCTTGGTCTCAGATTTCCTTGTGAATTGTGTCTTGCACATGTCAGACATGTTCTACACATTTTTTTTGAATAAGAATTACCGTATTGGCCCGAATATAAGACGACCCCCTCTTTTTCAAGACTCAAGTTTGAAAAAAGACTTTTTGAACACCAAATTTAATTTTTATACAGAAAATAATTACAGTACACCTGAAACAAATGATTATAACGATATATTCGAGAGAAAAAGCATGTTATTTTGCCTCATTCAAATCATGCAACAACTGTCTATCACATCTTAATATCTGAACATTTAAATATGTAAACTAAAGTGCAATCACATTTGTAAATGAATGGCTTCTGGCTTTTGAAATGTAAATAAACCAATCTACTGTGATAAAACAACAAAATTGCAATAACTGCATTAAACATCAAAGTGAAGTAACTGTAGCTGTAGTCTTGAAACAAATCTGAATAAGGAGAAATATTGCGTTAAAATAATGTAAACTGGTTTAAACTTGAGAGTCGCTGAGATCTGTCATGTCAGAACATTACTCCTCACAAACATCCTCTGGCTCCTCCCACAGCACGTCATCCTCACTGCCCCAGGGCATTTGATAGGCAACATTTCTTAAACCCGTGGATGATGCTCTTTGGGGAAAGTGCATCCCACGCGTGGAGGATCCACTCACAGAGCAAACGTACCAGAGGCTTCTGGATCTCTCCTGTCGGTGTGAGTGCGTGATCACCAGACAGGAGCCACTCTGTGGATTTCTTTGGCAGATTGTCTTTGAATGGTTTGTTGACCACAACATCCAACACCTGCAGCTGACTTGTCATCCCCCCCCGGAATGATCATCGCCTTCACTTGTTTTTTGACTGGATCAGACAAGTGTCCACAAAATGCATCCAAAATCAGCATGTTCCTCTTTTTTCTGAGTCCCCCACGCCGTCTGCCCCACACAACCTTGAGCCAGTCCACTACAAGCTCGGTCTCCATCCAGCCCTTTTCCTGGGCACGTACAATAATGCCAGCTGGCATCGCCTCCTTAGGCACTGTCTTACGCTTTAAAACCACATACGGAGGGAGCTTGGTCCCGTCTGCGAGGCAGGCTAACATGACGGTAACGCGGCTCTTCTCATTTCCAGTGGATTTTATAATAACAGATTTCTCACCTTTCTCGTGTACAGTGACAGGTGTTGGCATGTCAAAAAACACAGGTGTCTGATCAGCATTGCCAACCTGATCCAGTGGGTGAGAGTGCTTTTCCTTAAGTTGATCACATAGCGCTGAGAGGAGACAACAGCTCTCCAGAGTCAGAGGGCAGGCGCTGGGCTAGACTTGTTCTGCGTCGCAGCATTAGTCCGTTACGCCGCGTCATTCTTTTCCACCAGCCGAGGCTCGCTCTGAACTCAGCGGTGGGTATGTTCAGCTCTCTGGCTATTTCCACGGCCTTGAGCTGAATGACAGCTCTGCTGATGGGCATCCCGTCCTTTCGTTTCTCGTCCACGTACGCGCACACCCTCCCGTCGAGCTCTTGGAAGCGGCCGCTCTGAGGACCACGGAAAGCTTTTCTCTGACTGTGAGCATTTTTTAGGCCATCTTTTTGAGCTCTCCATCTCCGTACATTACACTCTGTGACACCATATTTCACAGCCGCTTTGCAATTGTTTGAAGACTCTGCCTCATTTATCACCATCATCTTGAAGTTTGCATCATAACTTCTCCTCAGCTGCCGGTTAACCTGGCCGATCTTCGACCCACTTCTCCAGATTGTCGCTACGTTTCTCTATTTTCTGTTATCTCTTCTCTTATTTTCTTCTCTTTTCTTTCTTCCCGTTTCTTTCTTCTTTCTTTCTTCCCTATAGCGTCATTGGCCTCCACTCCAGCCACTCCTGGTAGTTCCTCAAAAACACTGAGTTTCTAGTGGATGCACAATCTGTGGAAGCCAACATAGAAACTTCTGAAGAGCCAAAGTTCTTGCAACAAAAATATAGTCCCCAATTAGCTTGTTTTGTTATCACACGACCCCGTCCCCATTATCTTAAGAGAATATAAAAGAATGAGTGGAGACAGAAGAGAGAATGAGACGTTTTTGGCACGTGTCGCTCTTGATTTTGTGTTTATTTTTGCAGTAAACTTAAAGGAGGCCTTTTCACTTTATGTTTGATTAAATTTAAGCTGATATTCCATTCTTGACATCTTTAAATTTACAGTATTCATGGGAATTTTATTTGGTCATTTTGCTTCTTTTTATTTCCTATTTCCCACATTTATTCATAGTTTTTATTAGATTGCAATAAATCCTATAACATTGAACAGACTGACTAAAGTCAAATGACCTGCGGTTCCCACCGATAGCCGTCATTCTGATGGGTTTTTGCTGGCTGCAGCTGAAATATTCCAATGCTCCATGTCACAGAGACAGTAAATACTAAACCCTAAAGATTCTGAAGGCACGATGTAAAATAGTAACGTATAATACAGACATTTGAAGAGACAATTAAGAGAATGTTTCCATGCTTCTAAGAGTGGCCGAGGAGCCATTTAGAACTTTATAAAGATGCATTGTGTGATACCAGGAACTAATTTAACTTCAAGGCGAAGCTGCTTCTGCTTTGTCGACCATCGACTGATCTCCTGAAAGTCCACCAGCGCTTTTTAAAAACTGAATTCTTCATCTATGGAGGGAGTAGACGGCAGATGTTTCCACAGATGCTCTTCACCAGTGGTCAGTGAGTGATGCAGCAGATGAGCGGGAGGTGACTGGCTTCAACCAGCTACTGTCTCAATGTCTCCAGCCCATAGTGTGGATTCTCTACGAGATCAGACAGCAGCTTCACTCCTGAATCCTTCAGCCGGTTCCAACTCAGGTCCAGTTCTCTGAGATGGGAGGGATTGGACCTCAGCGCCGAGGCCAGAGAGCCACAGCTGATCTCTGATAACCTGCAGTCACTTAATCTAAATAAAGAAGGGAAACTTATATAAGGTTATAAGTGAAACCAGTATTAATCTGAAAGGTTAATCAAAGGCATGATCTGTAAATATTTAATTTAGTTACAGGTTAAAAAATAATAGTAATATGTGATTACCACAATTCCAACCTCTCAGGTTTGCACTGTTCCAAAGGAGAATATATATTGTTCTGGCCCTCACTCTTCCCAGGTTCTCCCACCTCTTTCCCTCCCATCTCATCATGGAGATCCATCTCACCTGTGGCTCATCTTTAAAGGCACAACCTGTCTTAGATGACTTCCTGTCTCCCTCACCATCTCCCTCCTCGTTGGCTGGTGTCTACCAGGCACCCTCACCTAGTTTTGTCTAACTTTGGTTACCATCTGTCGGCTTTTTCATTGTCCTTAAATCAGTTTATCATGAATAAGTGGTCCCCGTGTGGCCCTCCCTCCTGAAGGAACTGGGCACAACACACACACTCAGAAAGTGTGAGGACCCTCGGATGGAATAATGGACATTTTTGAGAATGGTGTTTACCTCAGAGTTTCCAGTCGGCAGTTTGGAAAGTGGAGAAAACCACAGAGCAGCTTCACTCCTGAATCCTGCAGCTGGTTCAGACTCAGGTCCAGTTCTCTGAGATGGGAGGGATTGGACCTCAGCGCCGAGGCCAGAGAGCCACAGCTGATCTTTGAGAACCTGCAGTCAATCAATCTAAATAAAGAAGGGAAACTTTTATAAGGTTATAAGTGAAACCAGTATTCATCTGAAAGGTTAATCAAAGGCATGATCTGTAAATATTTAATTTAGTTACAGGTTAAAAAATGATAGTAATATGTAATTACCACAATTCCAACCTCTCAGGTTTGCACTGTTCCAAAGGAGAATATATATTGTTCTGGCCCTCACTCTTCCCAGGTTCTCCCACCTCTTTCCCTCCCATCTCATCATGGAGATCCATCTCACCTGTGGCTCATCTTCAAAGGCACAACCTGTCTTAGATGACTTCCTGTCTCCCTCACCATCTCCCTCCTCGTTGGCTGGTGTCTACCAGGCACCCTCACCTAGTTTTGTCTAATTTTGGTTACCATCTGTCGGCTTTTTCATTGTCCTTAAATCAATTTACCATGAATAAGTGGTCCCCGTGTGGCCCTCCCTCCTGAAGGAACTGGGCACAACACACACACTCAGGAAGTGTGAGGACCCTCGGATGGAATAATGGACATTTTTGAGAATGGTGTTTACCTCAGAGTTTCCAGTCGGCAGTTTGGAAAGTGGAGAAAACCACAGAGCAGCTTCACTCCTGAATCCTGCAGCTGGTTCCAACTCAGGTCCAGAACCCTCAGATGGGAGGGATTGGACCTCAGCGCCGAGGCCAGAGAGTCACAGCTGATCTCTGATAAACTGCATTCCCTTAATCTAAATAAAGAAGGGAAACTTTTATAAGGTTATAAGTGAAACCAGTATTCATCTGAAAGGTTAATCAAAGGCATGATCTGTAAATATTTAATTTAGTTACAGGTTAAAAAATGATAGTAATATGTAATTACCACAATTCCAACCTCTCAGGTTTGCACTGTTCCAGAGGAGAATCTATATTGTTCTGGCCCTCACTCTTCCCAGGTTCTCCCCACCTCTTTCCCTCCCATCTCATCATGGAGATCCATCTCACCTGTGGCTCATCTTTAAAGGCACAACCTGTCTTAGATGACTTCCTGTCTCCCTCACCATCTCCCTCCTCGTTGGCTGGTGTCTACCAGGCACCCTCACCTAGTTTTGTCTAATTTTGGTTACCATCTGTCGGCTTTTTCATTGTCCTTAAATCAATTTATCATGAATAAGTGGTCCCCGTGTGGCCCTCCCTCCTGAAGGAACTGGGCACAACACACACACTCAGAAAGTGTGAGGACCCTCGGATGGAATAATGGACATTTTTGAGAATGGTGTTTACCTCAGAGTTTCCAGTCGGCAGTTTGGAAAGTGGAGAAAACCACAGAGCAGCTTCACTCCTGAATCCTGCAGCTGGTTCCCACCCAGGTCCAGTTCTCTGAGATGGGAGGGATTGGACCTCAGCGCCGAGGCCAGAGAGTCACAGCTGATCTCTGATAACCTGCAGTAACGCAATCTGAAAAATGCAGGATGAGGTTATACGGTGCAGGTCTGCATGTTATCTGTGTCAGTACTAAACCTACGTTAGTTCTTAGTTGGGTCAGACCTGAATTCACGATATTACAAGGAATGTTTTTAATGTGGTGCATCACAGCAGTGTTGAGAACAGCCTCACTTCACCATCTTAGCAGCTGGTATATAGGTAGAAAAATGAAGACTGACCTGAGCCTCTCCAGTTTACAGTTTGGACTCTCCAGTCCAGAACAGAGCCGCTTCACTCCTGAATCCTGCAACGGGTTGTCGCTCAGGTCCAGAACCCTCAGATGGGAGAGGTTGGACTTCAGAGCTGAGGCCACAGAATCACAGCTGGTCTCTGATAACCTGCAGCCACTTAGTCTAAAATAACAATTATTTTGAGAGAAGACAAATAAAAATCAACATGTACCAGAGCAAAACACAGCTTACAAGCAACAAACCTCTGGTCCTGCACCGGCTTATCTGCCGTATGTTCCTATTTTGGGTTCTTTCAGGGCGGTTGGACCAGATCTACAGCGTATGTAAAGTGTGTGTGGGTCAAAATACCTTCCAGGTTTGTGAGACCACATTTCTCAATAGCACTCAACTCTTGTCAGGAGTTGGGACAAAGCGACCCACTCCTGATAGCTTGTGGGCGATGCTGCAGCGACCCTGCAATCCCTACACTCTCTGGTGAAACCAAATCAAAGGTTTTAGACACTGCTGGATGCTGGAAGGGTGGCTATAGTCTGGACGCATCGTTCCCCTGACTGCACATTTCTCCAACAATGATGGGCAGCTGGTGTCACTTGTTCTCCAGATGAGAGAAGGAAAGAGAGCCACCCCACAGTGTGTTTGATTGCCCCACTGCAAGCTCAATGCTGCCAGAAAACATTGCAGGAGCATCAATTCCCCTCAGGGCATCAACAAGGACCTCAGGAAAAGGTGCAGCTGCCACCTACTAGAGACAAGCACAGTGAGCTGAGATTCAAAGCCCTCTCCTCCCAAGAGAAGAGCTCGTTTGTTGGAGGCTCTTCTGGGCGATACCTGGTGCCACAGCTCCAGCTCAGCCCGTCTCTGGAGCTGAGGTGGAGCTTAGCAAGTTTCATGGTTCTCCACCACTTCCTCTCGCTGAGGACCTTCTCAGCTGGTGGTTTCTGCTCCACCTTCCAAGTTGAGCAGGTGATACTTCTGCATTCCTGCCACCAGGGTCTCTGCAGAAAGACTCTTCTCTACTGTTTTATATTAGATTGTAGAAAATTAGGATTTTTGGTTGATGTCTTAGATGTTGTTGACTAAGAGCAGGTTTTTCTTTAATAACATAGAAAGATTCGATGAGAAGAGCAAATGTATTATTTTATGAGCTACTTCCACTACTATTATATACACATACTTCCATATTGTCTTAGATTGCAAGCTGCATTTATTGCATCGTTCATAGAAAGTCATATTTGTGAGGAGAAAAACTCCAATAAGGTCATTTTCTTTAATGACCATTACACCAGAAGGAGGCGATGAACAAACAGATTTATCTAAAAATGTGTGAAAACTTATGCATGGAAACCTTTTTAAAACGGTTGCATTGTGTAGAATCGGTGTAGAATCAACTTGTTGACTTCTGATTTGGACTCCAATGGAAGTGAGGTGCAGCAATTGTGGATGCTGAAAGCTTCAGATCTTCATGAAGGTTTCTGTGGTTGGACTGACCTGCTGCCCCTTTAAGAGGGAGGCAGGTTTGGGCTTCTGGCTGGAATGAAGCCACCTCAGATGAGAATGACTGCAGGCTTTCAGTACCAAGGTTTAACAGGGGCCTCACTTCACACTTGGGCTTTTCTCTTTTTTGGGATGGCTTTTCTCAGGAGAGAAGGGGCATGGCACACTGCAGCAGCTTTCTTTTTGGGGTTTCTAGTTTTCCTTCTGATCTTTAAAAGACAGGAAGAACCATTTTTGATTGGTCTGAATGTTTGGGCGGTTTTGTGGCCAGCCTAAAATAAAACAAGACAAATCTACAACTGATACTTCCTTTCTAGTCATTGATGACCATCCTCACATGGGACAGATTTCCACAACCAATTTAATACTGCAAATCTGTCCTGTGTGGTCTTTTTTCCGAGAACTGTAACACTACGTTTATAACAAAGATCAAACATGGAAACAGTTATTGTCTAACTAGTTACACCTGGGAAAGTACTGGATCATCTCTGACTGACCTGAGCGTCTCCAGCTCACAGAGAGGATCCTGGAGAGCACCACAGAGCAGCTTCACTCCTGAATCCTTCAGCTGGTTCCAACTCAGGTCCAGAACCCTCAGATGGGAGGGATTGGACCACAGCGCCGAGGACAGAGAGCCACAGCTGATCTCTGATAAACTGCAGCTGCTCAGCCTGGAAAAGGAAGAAATGGGGCAAATAAAAACACATTTCTAAATCTGAAAATGAAGAGAAAAGCAGAAAATGTAAAGAAATTTAGAAAAGACCAACAGAGGCCTCCTGACCTGAGCGTCTCCAGTCTGCAGTTTGGATGCATCATTGCAGAAGACAGTAACTTTACGTCGGCATCTGTCAGGTTTTGGTTCCAGCTTAAGTCCAGCTCCCGTAGATGAGAAGGGTTTGACGTCATTGCTGAGGTCGCAACTTTCCAATGACTCGTTGAAAGAAAAGGACCAAACAGTCTGTTGTGTATGAAACAAAAATAGTGAGTCAAACTTTGGGATTTCTAATCAACTTATCTGAGAATCTACCTCAACACAAATGTAGCTCATTTCCTGGAAAAGCTAAATTCAACACCGTAGAGCAACAGTTTGAACAACCATCAGATCTGAAATGCAACTGAATTATTCTCAACATTTGTCTTATTTTAGAACAGCTCATAATTACTCAATATTTAAAATGATTGTAGCAAATGGTTTAAAGAAACGTGCATCTTTTTATCTGTCTATCGGCTCTTTGGATATTTTGCATTTCATCCAATTTGTACGATGGTGCGTCAAGTCTTAATTCAGCGATCCGATCGATGACATCAGAGTCTCTGGTTGCATCGATTGCCCTCAGCTTCTGTTCTATCTGCCTGTTTCCCTTCAAATCATTTTCACTGCACCTTTTGTTGCTAGTGATGAAGTTGCCACCTAACGGGTGTGGAAAGGGTCAAACAACTTTGTGGGTCACATAAAGGCTCCAAACGGAACCGCCACAAAGACCTAAAACACCCATTTAAACCAACGAGGCCGGCTGTTTTTACGTTGAACAAATGAAGCAAAATAGTCACGTGTCATTAGTTAAAATGTGTTTTTCTGTCGTTTGAATACGATGTATACAAACAAACAAAAGTGATTTAATGACATGACAGTAATTTCATGATAGTCAGTTAACTTGTGGCTCCTATTATTCCTGCCTTATGTTGGTTTGTCTGGATTGACCTTTGAACTTATATCCAGCCAGTGTTGAACATTTCTGGATGAATTGTTGTTGTTTTTAATTTATGGACGCTGCAATGGAGATAAAGAATTGAAGGAATGACCACTGGAGGGGGTATTGCTACCTGACATGATCCACTCGCTTGATTTAAACGCCGATGTCCGGCCCCAGAAATCTTTACTTACTCGAACTTCCTGCAGTTCCTCACAGCTGGAATCAGGCGACGTCGTCCCTCCTCTGATGAGGTTTTGTACTGCCGCAGGTCCAGCTCATCCAGAACCTGCTCTGACATCTGCAGCAGGTAGGCCAGAGCTGAACAGTGGATCAGTGACAGTTCCCTCTCTGATATCTCCCCTGACTTCAGGAACTCTTGGATCTCCTGATGGACTGACTGATCCTTCATCTCCATCAGACAGTGGAAGATGTTGATGCTTCTGTCTGGGGAGATTCCACCACTGTTCACCTCCTTCAGGTTGTTGAGGACCTTCTGGATGGTTTCTGGGTGGCTGTTCCTCTGATCCAACAGTCCACCCAAGATCCTCTGATTGGACTCCAGAGAGAGACCATGAAGGAAGCGAACAAACAAGTCCAGGTGGCCATTTTCACTTTTGAGAGATTTCATTAGTGCTCTCCTGAGGAAGTCATCAAGAGATGTGACTGGATTGTTATTAAACGACCCAACAAACCTGGAAAAGGGGTTTGGTTTCAAATATTCTAGGAACTGATTTATAACCGCTGTGTCTTTCCTGGTGTAACGGTGGAACATGTAGACGGCAGCCAGAAACTCCTGAATGCTCAGATGAACAAAGCAGTAGACTGATTTCTGGAAGATCACACTCTCTCTCTTGAAGATCTCTGTACAAACTCCTGAGTACACCGACACCTCGGAGACGTCCAGTCCACATCGCTCCAGGTCTTCTGAGTAGAACATGATGTTTCCTTTCTCCAGATGTTCAAACGCCAGCCGACCCAACTTCAGAAAGAGTTCTTTATCAGCCTCAGTCAGTTTCCCTGGTCTCTGCTTTCCTCCATACTTCTGCTTCTTCCTCTTCATCTGAACCATCAGGAAGTGTGAGTAGAGGTCAGTCAGGGTTTTGGGCAGCTCTCCTCTCTGGTCTCTGGTCATCATGTCCTCCAGAACTATAGCAGTGATCCAGCAGAAAACTGGGATCAGACACATGATGTGGAGGCTCCTGGAGGCCTTGATGTGTGAGATGATTCTCTTGGACAGATCTTCATCACTGAACCTCCTCCTGAAGTACTCCTCCTTCTGGGAGTCAGTGAAGCCTCGTACTTCTGTGATCCTGTCAACACACCAGGGAGGAATCTGATGGGCTGCTGCAGGTCTGGAGGTGATCCAGATGAGAGCTGAGGGAAGCAGGTTCCCCTGGATGAGGTTCACCAGGAGCACCTCAACTGACGATACTTGTGTGACATCAGAGATGAGCTGATGCTTGTTGAAATCCAGTGAAAATCTGCTTTCATCCAGGCCATCAAAGATGAACAGAAGTTTCCAGACAGTCAGATCCTCTGCTCTGATCTTCTGTAATGTTGGATGGAAAACATGAAGCAGTGAGAGAAGACTGTGCTGCTCATCTCTGATCAAGTTCAGCTCCCTCCATGAGAGCAGAAGCACCAGACTGATGTCTTGGTTCTCCAAACCTTCTGCCCAGTCCAGACTGAACTTCTGCACTGAGAAGGTTTTTCCAACGCCGGCGACACCGTTGGTCAGAACCACTCTGATGTGTCTCTGTTGCTCAGATAAGACTTTGAAGATGTCCTGGCACTTGATTGGAGTGTCCTGGATGTTCTTCTTGGAGGTTCTCTCAAGCTGTCTCACCTCATGTTGTGTGTCCACCTCCTCACTTTGTCCCTCAGTGATGTAGAGCTCAGTGTAGATCTTGTTCAGCAGGGTTCCACTTCCTGCTTCATGAGTTCCTTCAGTCACATGTTCACATCTTCTCTTCAGACTGATCTTATGACCTTCTATCACCTCCTGCAGATCACTTCCTGAACATAAGTAAACCAATGATTTCCATCTATAATAAATCATCAACACAACTCCAAATTCATGACATCACAAATTAAATCTCATATTGAACAGTTTTACTTTGTTTGGGCTTCATTTCAGCATCTCCAGATCTGCTTCCAGATTGTGAACAAGAGGACTCTCCTGGTGGAGCTGCCTGGTCCCAGTTTGATAGGATGTGCTCCCCCCTCTCACTATGAAACACGTCTCTATTAGTCCTTTGATTTATAGGATGAAAGAACCTGATCAAGACTCAATATTGTTCCAGCATTTATGTCTGAATTCATCTTTCAGTTTAAACATGATTCTTGTTTCTAATCAACAATATTCACATTAAGTCTGTAACTATATGACTGTCTGAGGTTTAAGTGTTAAACATCTCCAATAATAAACTCACAACCTGCTGCTGTTAATGTGACTAACAGCTGCCACACAAACACATCATCACGCTTTAGTTTTCTTACATTTCCTCTGAACTTCTGAAGTTTATTGGTCCATGTTTGGAGTGGTCACTCTTCAGGGACACACAGCTGGGCACTGTGGACTCTGCTCTGTCCTCGTCCATCCTGAGGAAACATCAGAAATAGTGATGAGACTGTGATGAAGGTAAATAATCTGGAGAGGTTGGAGTTAAATAATCCCAATTCACTGCATTTTTATCAAACAGGAACATTTCTAATCCATTCTGGATAACAACTGAATCAATAAATCAATGATGTATCTGTATAATTTTCATGTTTTCAGAGTTTAAGCTGCTTTTTTAACTGTTCCCTGCAGTGAGAAAAGAACTGGCACCTTTTCCAGCCCCTCATCCTGCAGCACTGAATGTGCTCTAAAGTTCTTTCCAGAGCAAACGTCTCTGCACTTGCAGCAACATGTTGTAGTCATGGATCCGTGAGGAGAACCGGATACAGGAAACGCCCCCACTTTGATCCCAAAACCCAACTGGTGGCCAACGGTGGTCCGGCAACGACGGGGACGCTGGTCCATCGGCCCGACAACACTGGTTTTCCACAGGCCAACATGGTGAAAGGACTGTCTTCAGCTCAGCCACTAAATTATCTGGTGCTACATAAACATACTAGTCAGGACTTTTTAACTTCCCTCCTTTGTTCCCCTCTTCAATTATTTCTATAATCCATGTCCTCAAAGATCACTGCTCTATTTAAAATAGATGAAAGAAATGACACCCACTCCTGCATTTCTTTCACAGTGGTTCCACAACATAGAACAATAAACCACTGTGAGAAAACGTGCAACATGAACCAAAATCCTGTTGTTGTCCTGTGATCCTGTGTGGATTTAGTTATTTAGTTTATTGTCTTAAATTGGTCCGGCTGAGAGATGCTAACTTGCCCACGATTAGATGTTGTTTGACAGGTAATACCAAAATATCCAGCTGTGACCTGGACTGTTGAACAGCTCTAATAACTCTAAGAGCTTTTCACCTGTCACAAAAAAGTTTTAAAATGTTGTTAATACCTGTTAAGACTCTCTAACAACGTTAACAGCATAATACTCACTTTACACTCACCTTGTCGCTCTTCCTGCTTCGTCTGAACAGAATACTTTCACTTTTAAAACCTAATCAGCAGTTTTACGGCGTATACATTACTACCATTAAAGCATTCTGGGAGGGTTTAAAGTTCTTTTAGGATCAGTAGCAAAGAGCAGAAAAATAAACTAAACTTCACTTAGAAAGACTATAACTAAAGCCAGACTATAAGAAAGTTAAATAAGACCTCTTCATTTATAATGTATAACGATGTTTTGTGCTAAAACTAAATATGAAGTCTTGTTGAATTTTCTTAAGCCAAGAATTCTTCAGCTCTATGCAGCTCTTCAATAGTAACAAAAATGTTTTCAAATCTTGATTTTATCTCCAATCACAACTGTCAATTCTTTTCAATAATGCTCTTCGTTTACTCACCTTGTCGGTCTTCAGTCTTCCTGCTCAGTCTGAACGGAATACTTTGACCTTTCCTTTTTCCTCTGTTAATGAACAACTTTATGGCTGTTGATTAATATTCCACTACTATAAAAGCATTGTGGGAGGGTTCAACATTAAAAGTTGTTTTGCTATTTTAATGCCCTAAATATGTTTTTGCATTTAAATGAAAACTGACTAACTTAGTTAAATAAATAAATAAGATTTATGATGCTTGACAGATTTTAAAGACTTGTAAAAGCAGCATATTTCTGCAGCCCTGGAGTCCAGGAGGAGCAGCAGAGGTCAGAATGTGTCGGAGCGCGTTTAACTATTGTCTGCAGTTCCTCGCGTGTCCACCGGGTGGCGGTAAAGCACCACATGATGTTTCTCCTTTTTGGAACTTCTTCAGCTGCGTTGAGCTTTAAATCTTCACCTGTCGCTCCCTTTAAGCTCTAAACTTTGCGGTTCTGTGTGTAGTTTGTTGGTTTGAATATTTCTGATGAATTCTGATGACGACTGAAACTGTCAATGACCAATAGAAAGTTCGTCCATTGTTCTACTGCGTCACACATTTTCATTATTTATTGTCATTTTAGGGTCTAAACTGGACCAGTTCTGTGAGCTGTTTTGCTTTTTCTGTGGACCAGATGTTCCAGGCAGGTTCCATCATCGGACACAGACAGAGACAGGTCATGTGACAACAGTCAGCCTTTAGTTCTTTATTACAGGAGGATCTGGTTTATATACAGACACGTATCTGCAAAATACTAAAAAGTCTATGAACCCAAAGTACTAAAAAGTCTACATCCACGCACACGCGGGGGTTTGATCAAAAACTGTAAGCATCAGTCAAGCTATCAAATCTTGACTCAGTCCAAGCGTGAACCAGTCCATCCAGAGCTGATTATGGCTCAGCCAGGAGGAAAGCACGGCCTGGGGGGGTTCATATGGAGCAGGCACACTCTGGCTCTATTGCTACTGAAAACAGCCCTTCAGCACAGCAGCCTGGAATACAGTTCTGGAGAACACCTGTTCCCAACAGAACCTGTTTAAAACGGGACCAGTAAAGATGCCCGGCGTGACCACGACCACGGGGAGAGAGGGTCCAACAGGACCACGATTTGGATGGATGGATGATTTGATGTTATTGAGAATAAAAACAGCTGAAAATGGAAGCGGAGATGTTTCAGAGCACCAGAGTTCAGAAAGAGTTTCTAATCAAACACCGCCTGTTGGGAATGATGAATGGATGCATTTTTATTCATCTGGTGAATAAAAGACTACGTGGTGTTAGACTGATTATTAATTATAATTGTTAGACTGGTGTTGGATTTAAAAAGTCTCAATATTTGCCAGCAGCCGCACGCTTTAAGAATTTACCCCGTGCGTGAATAATTCAGAATGAAGAGGGGCGCAGAAGAAAAGGTCGTTCCTCTACGTTTCTGCAGCGACATCACAGTTGTAGAGGGTGTTAGCGGGCGCTAACCAGAGCCAGCACAGCTCACTTCCCTCCCGCCGCTGATGCTAGCTGCAGATTCTTAAAGAGTTTCCCCGTTGAAGCTTAAGGGATCCCTCCAGGGCCGGCCGGGGCGAAGGGCCTGTCATCCTGCCTTATGAAGTGCAGCAGCTTCTTTCTTCTCCTCGCCCTGCCATATTTCTATTTAGCAGGTCTGCGGCCGTGCAGGCTTCAGAAAAACGCATCAGAGTGGATGGTTTGTGAAAAGGGAGGCAGCCGCGGTGAATATGCACTCGCCAAATCAACGCCCAGGACGCACCCTGCGGAGGTCAAGGTGAACCCGAACGGGATCCGCGTGAAGCACAGGGAAGCACTCGCTGCTCCTTCCTGTCGCGCCCGCCGTGCCAAAGGTTCCCTGTTTATCTGTGAGAGGGGACAGCGAGCACGAGTAATACCGCACGTGCACCCCCACGTGCACGCGTGGGGCGGCGTTCTGCGTCTCTTCCGAGTTCAAGCGGCCTCTCTTGCTGCCCGTACGCTCGCGCCTCCTTATTTAGATTAACAAACGGAATAAATCCATCATTCAGTCCGCATCCATTGTGGAATTGATCCACTTCAATTCCAGGAAGTGCTCTTTGTTGTAAACACAGCATTATTTATCAGGAAGCCAAAGTGTCGTGTCTCATTAAGGACAGCTAAATGGGATTTGGAGTAAATATGGCACATGGATAGCGCGATTTCCATCGGCTTATTTATTTGTGATCCCGCTATTGTGGAAAGCATGGTAGCAATCTCATCATCATTCATTCTGTAATTAACTCCCTCTTTCTTTATCTGCTGGAAGAACGTCTTAATTGCCTCCCAAACCAGAGCGCCGCCCCTCCCCCACCCCTGCAGCTTGATGGAGGAGGTGCTACAGCTTCATTTAATGTTCAGTCATTAAAGAACCTTTACTGTGGAACCCTAAACTGCTCTTCAAACAACACCAGGAATAACATCTGGGCCCAAACACCGGTCGGGGACGTTTATAGCCGCGTTACTGGGTCAAATAAATCACGCTAACGCCAATAAAACGTTAAATTTAGCTTCGCTGGCACGCTGTGTGGTTCAAAAACGATGACACTTTAAACTTAATGGCAGCAACGATCCCGTTACACATGCCCCAACACACACACGCTAACGTTCAAGCACACGTGTAGCGCCACACACGCCTGCCTCACAAGTTCCAGCCAACACTGAGTGATGCCGCTGCATCTGCATGATGTTTTATTCATGCTAGCAGGGCTGTATCCATTCACGAGTGATCGTATTCCTCTGCGGGCCTCCTGAGCAGGTCTGCCTCAGATATGGGACAGATCCGACCGGACGGGGGACGCGGCGCCGCAGGACCTATCGGAAGCCGTCATACTGGTCAGCAGCAACGCTAGCAGGAGCGTGAGGCACGTCCCAGGGTGGGAAGGTGTGCATTAGCATTAGCAACAGATGGCTCATCTGCACGTCAACAGGAGCAAAGCTCGATGCCTTGAAGAAGTTTTGGAAAGTTTTGGAAGAGTCCAGGCCTCTTCCTGCCCTGACCAGATGGCTTTTTTATCCCCTCACCTCCCCAAAGCTCTTCCTTATCACTGAGCCTAAAAACTGCCCCCTGTGGCTTTTTATCTGCATTCAGGGAACTCGATGCCCACTAGCAGCTCCCCGATACATGATGGGATGTCCCGTCCTAATTGCCTGAATCAGTTTCTTACCAATATTGAATTGCTGCACATTAAAAGGCTGAATCCTGTCCGCCTGTTTAATGACTTAGCAGCCTTATTCCGGGTGGGTGGTCACTCTGGGATTTGATCGTGCTACTGCAGCAAAATGTGGTTCATCTGGAGCCAGCGCCAGGAACAGCCAGAACGGGGGGGCGCGGCCCCCAAAACCCACCCTGCGCGTCACATTTTAGCTTTGCACCACTTAGGCCACTTTCTAAACCCTGTCAGCTCGCCTCTCCTCTCATGTGACCATCGCGAGAAGCGAGCCTGACTCAGCCAATTCGAGCCGGGGCCAGCTGCGGGATGGAGGCGCACCGCCGCGCAGGACG
The DNA here is from genome assembly GCF_901000725.2 of Takifugu rubripes. NCBI lineage: Eukaryota > Metazoa > Chordata > Actinopteri > Tetraodontiformes > Tetraodontidae > Takifugu > Takifugu rubripes. The sequence continues at coordinate 881,145 of NC_042299.1, read as the reverse complement.
CGCGTTCTCACCGCGGGCGGAAACGCGGCGGCCGCGTCCGGCAGCGTTTGGATGGTGCCGGAGAGCGCGGCGCATCCTGCAGCTACATCAGGTCCTCAGCTGTGGCGTGGAGGAGGAGGAGGAGGAGGAGGAGGAGGAGGAGGAGGAGGAGGACGGGAAAATACCAACCATCCGAAATATAAAAACACACAAGCCGCGTCTGGAACCGGCCATGTCGCGTCACGCAGAGATCGATCCGATCAGATAACCTTCAGATAACATTGATAAAGAAGGCTTGATGAAGCGTTTGTGCCAGTCCTGCGAAATAACAGCCACAGGTGCACGTTTATCACCTTTATTAGAGACATGAAGGTGTCAATCATGAACTCGTTCCAGATACCTGCGAGTGGGGAAATGTCTGTTCATCCTCGGTGACACAGAAAACAAAAAAACCCCAAGAATCAAAACTGCCCTCGTCCACCCAGCATCATCTAGAGGAGAAATAACATCCGTAAAAAGGAAAAAAAGAGACTCGACACTGCCAGCAAAAGTACAAGCAAACCGAAAAAGGTGAAAAACACAAAAAACAAAAATAAAAATAGAAACGACAAACCTGCGAGCTGCAAGAAAAGTACCAGGTTAAAAATGATTCCTTCAGATAAAGAAAAGAGGAAAGAAAGTCAAAGCAAAGGTCTGGATCGGTGAGGTCGACCCGAAATCACAAAACTCGAAGGCAAACAAGCAACACTGCAAAATGCAAACCAAAGCAACCACAACAACAAAAAAGGAACAAAAATGTGGCGAGAAAAATGTCTCAAAACCACCAATCAACGCGTGAAAAATCTCAATACTGACAAAAGCTGCTCGATCGGAACAAAAGTGCAAGTGAGACCGCGTCTGCCCCCGGGACCAGAACAACTGCATGCTGGAAACTTGAAGCCTGGATGGGGGGGGGGGACGCTCCGAAGCACCGCGGCAATACTCAAATTCAAACACCAGCAAAAGGAGGAAAAAATGGGAAAAAAGGAGGAAAAAAAGGCGGAGGGGGGGAGGAAAGAGAGAGGAGGGGGGGGGGGGGGCAATAGAAAAGAGCAAAAAATAAATATGCTTGTTGGAAATGTGCTCACCGAGCGGGAGTAAAATGTGGCGAGAGAAATGGGAATGTGGCTCAAAAGACAGTTTGGCGGTGCGCGCCGGGACGCGGTGCCTTTTCTCCAGATGTCAGCCTCCAGTTCTGTCATGTGACTCATCCGGATCCCACTTCCAGCAATGAGCGCGCGGCGTCGAACAGCTGATGCTGGAAGCTCGCGGAGTGAGAAAGCGAGTATCCGGAACCTCCCACACCGCCGCCTGCGCCGCCGCCTGCGCCGCCGCCTGCGCCGCCGCCTGCGCCGCCGCCTGCGCCGCCGCCTGCGCCGCCGCCTGCGCCGCCGCCTGCGCCTCTTTAAAGATGCGGGGCTCACGTGGCGTCAGCGACCTCCGACCTCCTCGCCTCTTCCCGCTCGCAGGGGGCCGCAGCTGATCTTTGACGTTAGCCGGGTCGCCCCCGGAGTCTGGACCGGTTCATCACCGGCCTGACACACACACACACGCACGCACACACACACACACACACACACAGACCAGTTAATTGTCTGCCACCAATTAACGGGCCGGTCTTTGGAGCGCTGGGGAACCCAGAGCTGCTCCGCCACGCCTGAAGTTTCCTTCTTTTCTGGCAAATTGCTCAGTTTCCAATCCATGTTGCTTTCCTCTCCCTCTCCGCCTCCTCGTGGACCCTCCGGGGAATGTTTCGCAGCTCATTTTTGCCACCATTTCGCCCTTTTAGAGCATTTTGAGCAACAGGCAACGACAACCTGGAGCAGCTTCTGTCGTCAACGCGTCGGGCGGGCTTCTTTTATTTTTTTCCACTCGCCATTACACTTCGCAGCTCATTGGCGAATCCCTCAGAGGATCTCCGGCAGGTTTCCAACTCTAAATGGGTTTTCAGACGCTTTTAAACACCAGGATGACGTCACAGACGAATGCGGCCAATCAGGGAGCAGAAGAAGAAGATATGAAAACACTTTTTTTTTCTAAAATCCAGCAGTGAAGGAAGCTCTGGTCTCCGTGGAGACAAGCGTGGATTATAAATACGGCGAGGGCCAGTCACAGGAGACGTGAACGTTTCAGTGGCCCTCTGATCCAGACGCTAACTTGAGACCCTCCGCCGGGACATGAGCATGTTAGCACCACATCCTAAACCAACCTTCCTTTGATTTTTCCGACCCCTTAAACCCCTGAAGGCGCCGATTGTTTATGGTGACGCTCCAACCGAACAAACAAGCGTTTAGAGCCACAGGTCAAAGCAAACGTCAACACAGAATCAAAAAAAACGGAGGCCAGGCTTCCGGAAGAACATGTGCCACCTCATTAGCAGCGGTCACATTAATTGTCTCATCGCGTGGGAATATTTTCATTTCAGAGCGGAGCCGCGGAGCCGCGGAGCCGCGGAGCCGCGGAGCCGCGGAGCGGCGGAGCGGCGTGACCTTTGGAGCAGCAGGACTCTCCTGGCCAGGAGCATTGTCCTACTGAGACAGGCTGATTGTGCTCCTGCCCTTTGGATAATTAATTAACACGAGTACACGACAGTTCATTTGTCTGCGCCGGCGTTCCGGGAGCGGCGGCCTTTCTGCACCTGTGGCTCCGCGGGAGGAACATCGCCGCAGGTGTTCTCTGATCACGACAGCAGGAACCACCTTCGTTCTCCTCTCATTGGTGTCCTGGTGGGTTTCCTCATATGATCCAGGCTCCTCGGTCAGGCCCATGATGGGCCGGGTCACAGGGCGGCCCTGACCACCTCCCCTCCACCTGCTCCAGGAGATCATCCAGGTCTTCCAGACTGTCCCTCCAGCAGGTCCAGGGATGGGAACCCTTGAGCCTCCTCAGCTGAGACCTTCCTCCAAAATAAAAGCACGCTTCATAGAACTGAAGAACCCGACCTGTTGGAGTCGCCCGAAGCTCTCACAGATGGCGTCCTACGCTCCAGCATCAGGTCCTGCTCCACGCCAAGGGCCCGTTTCAGAAGACGAGGACTCGTGCTGAATTTTAATAGCTGAATTTGGGACGGCCCCACTCCACCCCGGATCGTCAGAAGAAAGAAACCATTTTAATAAATCGGATTTCTCCGTTGCGGAACCACAGGTGTGGTCAAAGTCCCGGTCACAATCTCTTCTTCAACAGTGGTTCATTTCACAGCTGAGCGCAGCGGCACTGAAGCCACCACAGATGCATGTTTAATGTGTTCCTCGCAGAACGTCTGCTGTAAACCACTAAATTAGCTCAGAAGAAGCCCGCTTGTTGGGTGTCGGTGACGGGGTGTGAGGCTTATCTCCTCCTGGTTGGATTTATGGAGGGTTTTACAGGCAGGAACGCCTTTTTGGGCGCTGCGCTAGCTCCTGCTTCAGGGAGCAGAAGCTGTCACCTGACAGTGGAAACGTGACCTTAATCTGCAGGAAAGGACTCGTCAGCAGGACATGATAATGGTCCAAATAACAAAAAAATGATCTCTTGTGTTACACACGGAAGAATAAAATGCTCTGCAACTTCTGTTCAAGCTGTGAACCGCTCGCTCCTCAGAACGGGGGGGGGGTCCAACTCTCAGGCTGCGCCAGCGTGCACGTGGGACTTGTCCCCCTGCTGCAAGACCATAAAGTTTGCCTGCTTTTTTAAATCAGACGCTTCCTGGTTGGAATTGTTAGCAGAGAATTCGCCTGCAGGATGCTAGCGTCCAGTGCTGCCCTGTGCTACGCTAGCTCCTGACGGTGATGTGGCTCGTGAAAGGATTAAACGAGCGGTGTGTGTGTGTGTGTGTGGGGGGGGGGGGGGGGGGGGGGTCTAGTGGCCGTACTCTGCCATCCGATTCTGCAGCCGCCAATAGCTGAGCGGTCTCACCTTAAACATGCGGGTGGGGGGGGGGGGGGGGGGGGGGGGGGCTCTTTCAGACTGTCGCCTGCTCTTGTCCCCGCCGCCTGCCCGGGTGTAATGAATGGCTGCTGTGACGCCGCTGGCAGGTGAGCCCTGCAGCGAGCTGACTGGCGCCCAGCCGCAGCTTTGTGCCGCTGGGCTCTGGGCATTAAAATGCAGAGCTTTGTGCTGAAGGACGCAGGTTACAGCGACATGATTTATGCACGAGCGCTTCCAGATACTATCCTCCAATAAAAGCTTGCAAAGTGCTCTTTACGGCCCGAGTTTGGCTCATTGGAAAGAAGATAAAGTCGATTCATCAATTGGCGTTTACAGGTGGGGAATGCACATGTGCGGAGGATCAAAGGAGATCAAAGCAGCGCACGTCCTGCCTCCGACACCTTCATGCTACCTGCTCCGCTTCGCAGCGCCGGGAAAAAGAGCCCGACTGCAACAGGAACGCCACGCGTGCACGTCGGGGAGTTGTAGCCCGAATGCTAACAACATGAATATTACAGATCCTTTCAAAATGGAGGCATCGCACACAAGAGGCTCAGCCTGCGTCTAATTAGCACTCTCAGATTCTCCTCCAGCCACCCGGACGAGTCCGCTTTCTCCACAGTTTTCCGGAAAAAAAAGAAAAAGGAATCGGAACGTGAAAACTGACGAAAGCGAAGCAGCCTTGTTTGTGTTTTACGCCTTCGAAAAGTTCCTGTTGAACAAAAGGAGCCGTTCGTTAAACACGCCGAGCGCCCGTCGCCGGCAGATTTGGCAAAATTGGTCGTGTCGCTAAGCTAGCGAAGAACATCTGCATATATGGAGGCTCCCGCAGCAAAGAAACACATCATTAAATATAACACATACAGAGCAGCACGTACACCGACGCACGGCGGAGGAAGAGCTGCCGCTTCCAACATCAATTTGCCACCATATTCTGTGGCTCAGGTGGTTACCATAGCGACACAGAGGTCAAAGTGTCCTCGGGAATATATCCGGAACCCGAAACGTTCCGCGTAGCGACAGAGGGAAAGGCCGAACGCTATTAGACGACACTCAAACTGGCGCCGTTTATTCGGATTAATTAGGCTAGCTTCGTAATCTGGGACTGATGACATCACCTGGAGATCAAAGCGGCAGATTAATGCGAGATGTGCTGAGATCGCGTCCCGGTAAAGAGGTAATTAGGCCCGACTGCGACCCTCCTGCCCCGCCGGGGCAACTGCGTTTTGAATACGAACCACGACCAGAGTGACCGGCACAGATAGGACGTAGCATCTGTAGCTAGCAACTGTGGTCGTATCAGAAGAAAGGGGTTGGACTCCACCATGTTAGACCCTCCCTATTAGTAATAAGGAATTAGAGAAACGAAGCTAAAACCTTTAGCCTGTTGAGAATTTAGCCTAGCATTAACAGCTAAGGTCATCTCTATAGTCAGCTAGGATCACCCTCGCTAGACCTGACGAGGGCTAATTAAGTGAAACCCTTTTTTGCAGTTAAATTGATGCCAGTCAAATCTCGACAACATTTTAGGTGATCCGTAAAGATGCTACGAACGAGACGCAGGCTAACGCCTTTAACGTTCATCAACAACACGCGCGAATGTGAAGAATCTGCAGAACTTTTACCACGAACAGCTTCTCTGAACCGTTAATAGCTCGCCATGCCGGTGACCTTTGACCCAGCTGGGAGTCCAGCCTCCAAACCTCGTTGCTATGGAGTGACGATGCTAACTCGTGAAGCCGGTTGGCTGTAGTTTGGTGTAATCACGGTGCCCTGAGCAGCAACTGTCAGGCTAAAAGAAGACGAGAGACGGATGAAAATAGATATTTTTGACGTAACTTTTGTGACATTTCCTTTGAACAAAGGAGCGGCTGACGTCTGGAGCCGGAGCTACGCTAATGCTAAAAGGTTTCTGTCTGCTCAGATCTGACCTTTGCCTAAACTCTGTGCGTCAAAATGACAAAAGGAATCATATTCAGAGTGAAAGCTGCCATCTGTGCCGAATCTACGTGCGCATTTAACTCTTTTCGACTTTCTTCAGCTTCTACTTTGTGATGGAATCATCCCTGAAATCATTAAAGAGCATCAAAGCGGCGAGCAAGCGCGTTCTGATCGGCTGGAGCGAGTGTCTGTCTTAGGCTATTAAGTGTAAACTTATGGATTAAACCCGTTCATTTATCATTCCTTTCATGTTGATGGCGGCATCGCTCGTACAGTAGACCGACTCTGCCTCTTCCTGGTTACCCCGGTGATGACCTTTGGCACCGTAATCATCTTTCTGAGGGGAATCTGTAACCAACCTCCTCATCTGCCCTTCAAAGGAGCCCCGCATGACTCCAGAGAGGAGAACCCACGCCTGCTGTGATGCACACACACAGCCAGGGCTTTTTCCATCGCCATCGTTTCTCTGGGGGAAATGTTGCATTTCTTTATCTTAATAACAACAAATCTTTAGTTTGTTCTATAAGAGCTCCATATGTTTAGTGTCAAAGACTTCTTAGATTGTGTTCATTGCTGGCACATAAAGAAAAAGGCTTTGATTTTACTAAAGTGACACAAACCCATCTCAGCACTGTTTTTTATATCCTCTATATTATTGTGCGTAGTCTGTGTAACTGTTGTGCTTTATTTCTGCTGGCTTCTTTAATGGGATGTAAACCAGCCTGACATAATACCAGTTGAGTACTTTATTTGATGTTGCCAAAGGTTTAAAAACAGCCTGACAGAATAAGAAATTGTGAAAATTTAGAGGATGAATTATACCTGGTGGGATCTGATCTTGAATGGCAAATTTTAGAGTATTTTATAGGGAAGTGAAATAATGTTTGGACCTCTTATCAGGCAAAGAGAAAGTTGCTAAGAACTGCTCTAACACCACCTCAGGGGGACTATATCCAAATCTCTCCGTTTACTGATGGGGCGTTGAAACGTCAATACGCGGATTCATACATTTAGAACTGGACGTTGCACCAGAACTGGAAGCGCGGACTGATACATTTTTAACAGCGGTCCTGCTTCAGCCCTCCGGGCTTTAATAACAAAATACGAAAAATACGAACATTTTAATTTTGGAAACATTGTTGTCGGTTGTTCGACTTGCCGGCTTTCGCTAAATTGCTAAATACGCGCTAGCATGCATGTTTTAAGCTATGGTAGCGGTATGTTTTACCATGCCCACGCCCTATAATCCGGAGCGCCTGATGTATGTGTTAAATACAGAAATAGCACCCGTAACTGAGGCGCACCTTTTAATACGGTGCGCCCTTTGGTCGCGAACATACGGTATATAGAACATAGGGCACGTTTGTGCGTGATATCACTCCGCGTCTGCACAACGACCACAACCTCCTATCTTTAGTATTGCTGCGCCAACTGGTGGTCTTTTGGGTTGAGGATAACGGTGATCTATATGTACCTATATGTAGCTATAGCGTCATTGGCCTCCACTCCAGCCGCTCCTGGTAGTTCCTCAAAAACACTGAGTTTCTAGTGGATGCACAATCTGTGGAAGCCAACATAGAAACTTCTGAAGAGCCAAAGTTCTTGCAACAAAAATATAGTCCCCAATTAGGTTGTTTTGTTACCACACGACCCCGTCCCCATTATCTTAAGAGAATATAAAAGAATGAGTGGAGACAGAAGAGAGAATGAGACGTTTTTGGCGCGTGTCGCTCTTGATTTAGTGTTTATTTTTGCAATAAACTTAAAGGAGGCCTTTTCACTTTATGTTTGATTCCATTTAAGCTGATATTCCATTCTTGACATCTTTAAATTTACAGTATTCGTGGGAGTAATAATAAATCCTATATCATTGAACAGACTGACTAAAGTCAAATGACCTGCGGTTCCCACCGATAGCCGTCATTCTGATGGGTTTTTGCTGGCTGCAGCTGAAATATTCCAATGCTCCATGTCACAGAGACAGTAAATACTAAACCCTAAAGATTCTGAAGGCATGATGTAAAATAGTAACGTATAATACAGACATTTGAAGAGACAATTAAGAGAATGTTTCCATGCTTCTAAGAGTGGCCGAGGAGCCATTTAGAACTTTATAAAGATGCATTGTGTGATACCAGGAACTAATTTAACTTCAAGGCGAAGCTGCTTCTGCTTTGTCGACCATCGACTGATCTCCTGAAAGTCCACCAGCGCTTTTTAAAAACGGAATTCTTCATCTATGGAGGGAGTAGACGGCAGATGTTTCCACAGATGTTCTTCACCAGTGGTCAGTGAGTGATGCAGCAGATGAGCGGGAGTTGACTGGCTACAACCAGAAATGTGTCAATGTCTCCAGCCCATAGTGTGGATTCTCTACGAGATCAGACAGCAGCTTCACTCCTGAATCCTGTAGCTGGTTCCCACTCAGGTCCAGTTCTCTGAGATGGGAGGGATTGGACCTCAGCGCCGAGGCCAGAGAGCCACAGCTGATCTCTGATAAGCTGCAGCTACTTAATCTAAATAAAGAAGGGAAACTTTTATAAGGTTATAAGTGAAACCAGTATTCATCTGAAATGTTAATCAAAGGCATGATCTGTAAATATTTAATTTAGTTACAGGTTAAAAAATGATAGTAATATGTAATTACCACAATTCCAACCTCTCAGGTTTGCACTGTTCCAGAGGAGAATATATATTGTTCTGGCCCTCACTCTTCCCAGGTTCTCCCACCTCTTTCCCTCCCATCTCATCATGGAGATCCATCTCACCTGTGGCTCATCTTTAAAGGCACAACCTGTCTTAGATGACTTCCTGTCTCCCTCACCATCTCCCTCCTCGTTGGCTGGTGTCTACCAGGCACCCTCACCTAGTTTTGTCTAATTTTGGTTACCATCTGTCGGCTTGTTCATTGTCCTTAAATCAGTTTATCATGAATAAGTGGTCCCCGTGTGGCCCCCCCTCCTGAAGGAACTGGGCACAACACACACACTCAGAAAGTGTGAGGACCCTCGGATGGAATAATGGACATTTTTGAGAATGGTGTTTACCCCAGAGTTTCCAGTCGGCAGTTTGGAAAGTGGAGAAAACCACAGAGCAGCTTCACTCCTGAATCCTGCAGCTGGTTCTGACTCAGGTCCAGTTCTCTGAGATGGGAGGGATTGGACCTCAGCGCCGAGGCCAGAGAGCCACAGCTGGTCTCTGATAAGCTGCAGTGCCATAATCTAAATAAAGAAGGGAAACTTTTATAAGGTTATAAGTGAAACCAGTATTAATCTGAAAGGTTAATCAAAGGCATGATCTGTAAATATTTAATTTAGTTACAGGTTAAAAAATGATAGTAATATGTAATTACCACAATTTCAACCTCTCAGGTTTGCACTGTTCCAAAGGAGAATATATATTGTTCTGGCCCTCACTCTTCCCAGGTTCTCCCACCTCTTTCCCTCCCATCTCATCATGGAGATCCATCTCACCTGTGGCTCATCTTTAAAGGCACAACCTGTCTTAGATGACTTCCTGTCTCCCTCACCATCTCCCTCCTCGTTGGCTGGTGTCTACCAGGCACCCTCACCTAGCTTTGTCTAATTTTGGTTACCATCTGTGGGCTTTTTCATTGTCCTTAAATCAGTTTATCATGAATAAGTGGTCCCCGTGTGGCCCCCCCTCCTGAAGGAACTGGGCACAACACACACACTCAGAAAGTGTGAGGACCCTCGGATGGAATAATGGACATTTTTGAGAATGGTGTTTACCTCAGAGTTTCCAGTCGGCAGTTTGGATCCTGGAGAAAACCACAGAGCAGCTTCACTCCTGAATCCTGCAGCTGGTTCCCACTCAGGTCCAGTTCTCTGAGATGGGAGGGATTGGACCTCAGCGCCGAGGCCAGAGAGCCACAGCTGATCTCTGATAAACTGCAGTTAATCAATCTGAAAAATGCAGGATGAGGTTATACGGTGCAGGTCTGCATGTTATCTGCGTCAGTACTAAACCTACGTTAGTTCTTAGTTGGGTCAGACCTGAATTCACGATATTAGAAGGAATTTTTTTAATGTGGTGCATCACAGCAGTGTTGAGAACAGCCTCACTTCACCATCTTAGCAGCTGGTATATAGGTAGAAAAATGAAGACTGACCTGAGCATCTCCAGTTTACAGTTTGGACTCTCCAGTCCAGAACAGAGCCGCTTCACTCCTGAATCCTGCAACGTGTTGGAGCTCAGGTCCAGAACCCTCAGATGGGAGAGGTTGGACTTCAGAGCTGAGGCCACAGAATCACAGCTGGTCTCTGATAAACTGCAGCCACTTAGGCTAAAATAACAATTATTTTGAGAGAAGACAAATAAAAATCAACATGTACCAGAGCAAAACACAGCTTACAAGCAACAAACCTCTGGTCCTGCACCGGCTTATCTGCCGTATGTTCCTATTTTGGGTTCTTTCAGGGCGGTTGGACAAGATCTACAGCGTATGTAAAGTGTGTGTAGGTCAAAATACCTTCCAAGTTTGTGAGACCACATTTCTCAATAGCACTCAACTCTTGTCAGGAGTTGGGACAAAGCGACCCACTCCTGACAGCTTGTGGGCGATGCTGCAGCGACCCTGCAATCCCTACACTCTCTGGTGAAACCAAATCAAAGGCTTTAGACACTGCTGGATGCTGGAAGGGTGGCTATAGTCTGGACGCATCGTTCCCCTGACTGCACATTTCTCCAACAATGATTGGCAGCTGGTGTCACTTGTTCTCCAGATGAGAGAAGGAAAGAGAGCCCCCCCACAGTGTGTTTGATTGCCCCACTGCAAGCTCAATGCTGCCAGAAAACATTGCAGGAGCATCAATTCCCCTCAGGGCATCAACAAGGAGCTCAGGAAAAGGTGCAGCTGCCACCTACTAGAGACAAGCACACTGAGCTGAGATTCAAAGCCCTCTCCTCCCAAGAGAAGAGCTCGTTTGTTGGAGGCTCTTCTGGGCGATACCTGGTGCCACAGCTCCAGCTCAGCCCGTCTCTGGAGCTGAGGTGGAGCTTAGCAAGTTTCATGGTTCTCCACCACTTCCTCTCGCTGAGGACCTTCTCAGCTGGTGGTTTCTGCTCCACCTTCCAAGTTGAGCAGGTGATACTTCTGCATTCCTGCCACCAGTGTCTCTGCAGAAAGAGTCTTCTCTACTGTTTTATATTAGATTGTATAAAATTAGGATTTTTGGTTGATGTCTTAGATGTTGTTGACTAAGAGCAGGTTTTTCTTTAATAACATAGAAAGATTCGATGAGAAGAGCAAATGTATTATTTTATGAGCTACTTCCACTACTATTATATACACATACTTCCATATTGTCTTAGATTGCAAGCTGCATTTATTGCATCGTTCATAGAAAGTCATATTTGTGAGGAGAAAAACTCCAATAAGGTCATTTTCTTTAATGACCATTACAACAGAAGGAGGCGATGAACAAACAGATTTATCTAAAAATGTGTGAAAACTTATGGATGGAAACCTTTTTAAAATGGTTGCATTGTGTAGAATCGGTGTAGAATCAACTTGTTGACTTCTGATTTGGACTCCAATGGAAGTGAGGTGCAACAATTGTGGATGCTGAAAGCTTCAGATCTTCATGAAGGTTTCTGTGGTTGGACTGACCTGCTGCCCCTTTAAGAGGGAGGCAGGTTTGGGCTTCTGGCTGGAATGAAGCCACCTCAGATGAGAATGACTGCAGGCTTTCGGTACCAAGGTTTAACAGGGTGCTCACTTCACACTTGGGCTTTTCTCTTTTTTGGGATGGCTTTTCTCAGGAGAGAAGGGGCATGGCACACTGCAGCAGCTTTCTTTTTGGGGTTTCTAGTTTTCCTTCTGATCTTTAAAAGACAGGAAGAACCATTTTTGATGGGTCTGAATGTTTGGGCGGTTTTGTGGCCAGCCTAAAATAAAACAAGACAAATCTACAACTGGTACTTCCTTTCTAGTCATTGATGACCATCCTCACATGGGACAGATTTCCACAACCAATTTAATACTGCAAATCTGTCCTGTGTGGTCTTTTTTCTGAGAACTGTAACACTACGTTTATAACACAGATCAAACATGGAAACATTTATTGTCTAACTAGTTACACCTGGGAAAGTACTGGATCATCTCTGACTGACCTGAGCATCTTCAGCTTACAGAGAGGATCCTGGAGAAAACCACAGAGCAGCTTCACTCCTGGATCCTTCAGCTGGTTAAGACTCAGGTCCAGAACCCTCAGATGGGAGGGATTGGACCTCAGCGCCGAGGCCAGAGACTCACAGCTGATCTCTGATAACCAGCAGCCACTCAGCCTGGAAAAGGAATAAATGGGGCAAATAAAAACACATTTCTAAATCAGAAAATGAAGAGAAAAGCAGAAAATGTAAAGAAATTTAGAAAAGACCAACAGAGGCCTCCTGACCTGAGCATCTCCAGTCTGCAGTTTGGATGCATCATTGCAGAAGACAGTAACTTTACTCCAGCATCTGTCAGGTTTTTGTTCTTGCTTAAGTCCAGCTCCCGTAGATGAGAAGGGTTTGACGTCATTGCTGAGGTCACAACTTCCCAATCACTCTTTGAAAGAAAACGACCAGCCAGTCTGTTGTGTATGAAACAAAAATAGTGAGTCAAACTTTGGGATTTCTCATCAACTTATCTGAGAATCGACCTCAACACAAATGTAGCTCATTTCCTGGAAAAGCTAAATTCAACACCGTAGAGCAACAGTTTGAACGACCATCAGATCTGAAATGCAACTGAATTATTCTCAACATTTGTCTTATTTTAGAACAGCTCATAATTACTCAATATTTAAAATGATTGTAGCAAATGGTTTAAAGAAACGTGCATCTTTTTATCTGTCTATCGGCTCTTTGGATATTTTGCATTGCATCCAATTTGTACGATGGTGCGTCAAGTCTTAATTCAGCGATCCGATCGATGACATCAGAGTCTCTGGTTGCATCGATTGCCCTCAGCTTCTGTTCTATCTGCCTGTTTCCCTTCAAATCATTTTCACTGCACCTTTTGTTGCTAGTGATGAAGTTGCCACCTAACGGGTGTGGAAAGGCTCAAACAACTTTGTGGGTCACATAAAGGCTCCAAACGGAACCGCCACAAAGACCTAAAACACCCATTCAAACCAACGAGGCCGGCTGTTTTTACGTTGAACAAATGAAGCAAAATAGTCACGTGTCATTAGTTAAAATGTGTTTTTCTGTCGTTAGAATACGATGTATACAAACAAACAAAAGTTATTTAATGACATGACAGTAATTTCATGATAGTCAGTTAACTTGTGGCTCCTATTATTCCTGCCTTATGTTGGTTTGTCTGGATTGACCTTTGAACTTATATCCAGCCAGTGTTGAACATTTCTGGATGAATTGTTGTTGTTTTTAATTTATGGACGCTGCAATGGAAATAAAGAATTGAAGGAATGACCACTGGAGGGGGTATTGCTGCCTGACATGATCCACTCGCTTGATTTAAACGCCGATGTCCGGCCCCAGAAATCTTTACTTACACGACCTTCCTGCAGTTCCTCACAGCTGGAATCAGGCGACGTTGTCCCTCCATTGAGGTGTTGTACTGCTGCAGGTCCAGGTCATCCAGAACCTCCTCTGACATCTGCAGCAGGTAGGCCAGAGCTGAACAGTGGATCTCTGACAGTTCCCTCTCTGATATCTCCCCTGACTTCAGGAACTCTTGGATCTCCTGATGGACTGACTGATCCTTCATCTCCATCAGACAGTGGAAGATGTTGATGCTTCTGTCTGGGGAGATTCCACCACTGTTCACCTTCTTCAGGTTGTTGAGGACCTTCTGGATGGTTTCTGGGTGGCTGTTCCTCTGATCCAACAGTGCACCCAAGATCCTCTGATTGGACTCCAGAGAGAGACCATGAAGGAAGCGAACAAACAAGTCCAGGTGGCCATTTTCACTTTTGAGAGATTTCATTAGTGCTCCCCTGAGGAAGTCATCAAGAGATGTGACTGGATCGTCATTAAACAACCCAGCAAACCCGGAAAAGGGGATTGGTTCAGAATATTCTAGGAACTGATTCATAACCGCTGTGTCTTTCCTGGTGTAACGGTGGAACATGTAGACGGCAGCCAGAAACTCCTGAATGCTCAGATGAACAAAGCAGTAGACTGATTTCTGGAAGATCACACTCTCTCTCTTGAAGATCTCTGTACAAACTCCTGAGTACACCGACACCTCGGAGACGTCCAGTCCACATCGCTCCAGGTCTTCTGAGTAGAACATGATGTTTCCTTTCTCCAGATGTTCAAACGCCAGCCGACCCAACTTCAGAAGGAGTTCTTTATCAGCCTCAGTCAGTTCCTCTGGTCTCTGCTTTCCTCCATACTTCTGCTTCTTCCTCTTTATCTGAACCCTCAGGAAGTGTGAGTAGAGGTCAGTCAGGGTTTTGGGCAGCTCTCCTCTCTGGTCTCTGGTCATCATGTCCTCCAGAACTATAGCAGTGATCCAGCAGAAAACTGGGATCAGACACATGATGTGGAGGCTCCTGGAGGCCTTGATGTGTGAGATGATTCTCTTGGACAGATCTTCATCACTGAACCTCCTCCTGAAGTACTCCTCCTTCTGGGAGTCAGTGAAGCCTCGTACTTCTGTGATCCTGTCAACACACGAGGGAGGAATCTGATAGGCTGCTGCAGGTCTGGAGGTGATCCAGATGAGAGCTGAAGGAAGCAGGTTCCCCTGGATGAGGTTCACCAGGAGCACGCCAACTGACGATACTTGTGTGACATCAGAGATGAGCTGATGCTTGTTGAAACCCAGTGAAAATCTGCTTTCATCCAGGCCATCAAAGATGAACAGAAGTTTCCAGACAGTCAGATCTTCTGCTCTGATCTTCTGTAATGTTGGATGGAAAACATGAAGCAGTGAGAGAAGACTGTGCTGCTCATCTCTGATCAAGTTCAGCTCCCTGCATGAGAGCGGAAGCACCAGACTGATGTCTTGGTTCTCCAAACCTTCTGCCCAGTCCAGACTGAACTTCTGCACTGAGAAGGTTTTTCCAACGCCGGCGACACCGTTGGTCAGAACCACTCTGATGTGTCTCTGTTGCTCAGATAAGACTTTGAAGATGTCCTGGCACTTGATTGGAGTGTCCTGGATGTTCTTCTGGGAGGTTCTCTCAAGCTGTCTCACCTCATGTTGTGTGTCCACCTCCTCACTTTGTCCCTCAGTGATGTAGAGCTCAGTGTAGATCTTGTTCAGCAGGGTTCCACTTCCTGCTTCATGAGTTCCTTCAGTCACATGTTCACATCTTCTCTTCAGACTCATCTTATGTCCTTCTATCACCTCCTGCAGTTCACCACCCTCTGAAACAAACAATCTTTTAAATCCTTTTACAATTGTCATCTACAGCAGTAACACAGATGTCCTCAACTGGAAAATATTCTGTCATGTTTGAATGATAGAAGCAACAGTCGGGTCATGACCCATCTCACTGTCAGTTTGAAATGTTATGTCTTCTTATGTACACCTATTCTTTTATTTCATTGGGTTTCAATGTAATTTAGTCTATAACAACCATTTCCATGTCTTCCAAGAGTTTGCTTGGACTAAACAGCTGGTAAAAGCTGGATGATATTTAGAAAAACACATCAAACCTTCTCCAAACACATCATACTCAGCAGACCCATTGTCCTGTAAAGGTCACCTGCCTTCAGCTCTTTAACACTTTCCAGAACTAAATGACTAAATGTTGCTAAATACTGTCTAAGCATTTAGGAAGGTCTGAAGAGGGTCCAGGGGTTCCAGTGGAACCAAACAAGTGCTCTCTGGATCTTCTCTTGCACATTGTAAATACACAAGTTGTTCCTTTATTCCGACCCAAAAGTATCTTATAAATACAAATGTAGGAGCTTACGTGAGACGCTGTTGTTCAGGTCGGCGGTCTGCAGTTCAGTTCTCCGTTTCTTTTCACCCTCGGGACAGGAGGAATCTCCAATGGAAGCAGACCGTTTCTGATACCTGTCAAAAATGGGAATAGTGGTTATACATGTCTACTGGGCGTTAGCAACGCCTAAGAAAGGCTGCGTTCACTTCTACTTTCAGTTTGCTCTGACAGTTGAAGATTGAATGAACACTGAGCAAAATATATAAAGTTATTTACGTTCTAACAAGCTCGTTTAGTTGGAGAAAAGTGTATTTGATCTAAGTGTTTAGTGGCTTTTCCTCATTGTGAATTAATGTTAAAAATAAAAGTGCCAAATCAGGAATATAAACTCATAGAACAGAACAAAAGTTCTCCATTTATGCTCCAAATACAGTAGTCTGGTCTCTGAAACTGATCATTAAATAGCACAGAGGTCACGCGTATTCAAAAGCTTATTTCAACCATTTAGAAATGACTGATGTTGCGGTCTATGGGTTTATTAGAACCAGGAGCCTTATAAATAGACTTTTTAATGAATTTTCATGACATGTGGTGGAACAGTGTGGCAGAACAAGCTGCACAGACCTGCCATGTCTTACCCATCCGTATCTAAATGGAGAGCTGGAGCACTCTGCAATGATGGATATTGTTGGGAAACTTTAAAATATATGCCTAGGAATTTTAGTGAGATGATGTTAACCCATGTAGGAGAAATGACCAGTTAAAAACAGAAGCAATTTTCAGTTTTAAAAGATTTACCACACTAAAATTAACATGGGAGTTAATGGGAGCGAGCACCTGACATGTTGGTGCACCGTTTCATTTTAAGGACCTGATGAATTTCATTTTTCACAATAGTAGAGGCTAATACCCACAAAATTATGTTTTGTATGGTTGTGAAATGTTCTAGGGCAGAGTTATGTGGTTCAGAAAACCTTACTTTAAAGGTGAGCCTTGAGGTCCAATACTGAAGTGTAAAGGGTGCCACACAAACACATCATCACACTTTAGTTTTCTTACATTTCCTCTGAACTTCTGAAGTCTATTCCTTTATATTTGGAGTGGTCACTCTTCAGGGACACCCTGCTGGGCACTGTGGACTCTGCTCTGTCCTCGTCCATCCTGAGGAAATATCAGAAATATTGATGAGACTGTGATGAAGGTAAATAATCTGTAGAGGTTGTAGTTCAATAATCCCAATTCACTGCATTTTTATCAAACAGGAACATTTCTAATCCATTCTGGATAACAACTGAATCAATAAATCAGTGATGTCTCTATAATTTTCACATTTTCAGAGTTTAAGCTGCTTTTTTTAACTGTTCCCTGCAGTGAGAAAAGAACTGGCACCTTTTCCAGCCCCTCATCCTGCAGCACTGAATGTGCTCTAAAGTTCTTTCCAGAGCAAACGTCTCTGCACTTGCAGCAACATGTTGTAGTCATGGATCCGTGAGGAGAACCGGATACAGGAAACGCCCCCACTTTGATCCCAAAACCCAACTGGTGGCCAACGGTGGTCCGGCAACGACGGGGACGCTGGTCCATTGGGCCCACAACACTGGTTTTCCACAGGCCAACATGGTGAAAGGACTGTGCACCGTTTCATTTTAAAGAGCTGATGAATTTCATTTTTCACGATAGTAGAGGCTAATACCTACAAAATGATGTTTTGTGTGGTTGTGAAATGTTCTAAGGCAGAGTTATGTGGTTCAGAAAACCTTACTTTAAAGGTGAGCCTTGAGATCTGATACCGAAGTTTAAAGGGTTCCCTTTGGACCTGTCGCTCTTCATGGACACACAGCTGGGCACTGTGGACTCTGCTCTCTCTTCCTCTTCCATCACACATTCGCTCATTTTTAAATGTGAGTCTAAACGGTTAAGCAGGAACAGTCTGCTGACACAGAAAAGAAGATTAAAGAACATGATTCTCAGCATGAAGACAAGCAGAGGTCTGTCCAGTGACGTATTGTCGGCTCATTCACATCAAAATCTATTATATGATGTCACCCTGTACATCATACAGGCCACATATATATTGGAAAAAAGTTTTGGGACATCTTAAAAGTTTACACCATGTTAAATATAAAATAGTTGTGGAAAAAATGTTTCTCCTGGGTGTTTCAGAAGGTGCGGTGGCATTAGACGGACGCACACAAATACAAATGAAATCATTTTTTTATCTGGTTATGGTTTACAAGAAAACCTAAATTCTTTCAAGATGTCAGTTCTCAACATTAAATTCAACAAATAAGATGAGAATGCATTCAAAACTAAACAGAAATACGTCATCACATCATCAAAGTGGGTCAAATGCAGCATCATCTTCTGTCATCTCAGACAGGATTCCAAGAAGAGGATCTTCATTTTCAACAACGCACCTTGACATCTCATCATGGCTCGTCTGTCAGATTACAAGCAGCTTTTTTGATCAGGCGCATCATGTTTCTCACCAACACATGATGGTGCTGGAAAAAACATCTGTAGCCTGACCTAGAGGTCAAAACTCTGCATGGCGTGCACAGCTACTAGTTGCAGCTGCTGGTTGTGGCGGAGGAGATCCCAAACATATCTAGCAAGCTTGTTTTGGAGCAGAGCTTGTCCACCACCTCTGACCCCACTCATCACAGAAGTCCCACCATATCCATGGCCAGGTGTGTTGGCAGCATTGGAGCCAGCCTCAGGAAAAAGGTGTGTCAATATCTCAGAAGTGATGATCAAGTTGCCACGACCCAACAGAAGTCAAGCAACCCAACATGCTGAATAGAATAGATGACACACAGCAAAGGGCAAAAAACACCCAATTCTGCTCAGACTAATCTGATCTGACCACATGTACAGGACCAAAAATATCAAAACACCATGGGTTTAGGTTTCCTTTCGTTTTCTTGACTGCTTCATTCAAAACAGAACACATTTCATAAATCCATAATAACAAATTCATATTCCACAAAGAACCAGTTGTTAAAACAATAAAATGGAATGCCTTGATCTCTCCCTCTTTCCATACTCTCCTTTTTTAAATAAAGGATTGATTGTCCCCCTGGTGGAGGGACAAAGAGAGGAGGCTAAAACTGTCGCGTTTGTGTCCCTCTTTCCGTGGATTTTTCCACTAACTGCAAATAATATTGTGACTTATTGTGAGTATTAAAATGTGCTTCCTCAACCTCTAAAATGTTGGCTCAGGGTTAGCGGAAAACGCAGTTAGAGGAAACACGCTACAAAGTTTGATCATCCGTCACAACAGTCCCGTCGACCAGCCGCAATGTGCGTCCGAAACACGCGCACGCTCATTGCGCACACGCAGGTTATTAAGCCGCATCTCGCAGCGGAACATTGATTCGAGACGACAGCAGTGAAAGAACCAAATGCTACCTGAATATTAGAGGTTTTCCATCAGGGCTCGGTCACTCAAGATGGAGCCCGAAGTTGGGAACTTTCACTTTCGCTTCTTCTTCCTCTACACGTCACGTGTTCGTGGTTGGACGCGTCATATCCAGCACACGCGCCTCTCTTCAGAACAATTTGGTCCACGTTTTAACTGAAATACTGGGAAACAACTGGAGTTCGTCTGACAGATGTTCGTTTTTGGGTGCGGAATCAAACTGGGTCAACTTTTTGATCTATAGGATCCCCTCTGGTTCAAAGTGTCCCCTATAGGATATTGACAGTAGTGACCTTTTGGGGGCTGCACACACCTCTTAATGGTGACGGCACCAACGGAGCTGATCCAGTTGTCATCAGCTGGCCAGTCGGACTCCAGCTCATTAGGGGAAATTTGTTGATCTGGAGGAGAAGCTTTCAAAACTTGACGGGCTGGGGGGGATGACTGTAATTTTGGAATCAGCGTGCCAATTTTATTTTTAACCAGAATAATTTAGAATAATTTCAACAGGATATTTTCAAATTGTTCCCCAGTGGAGCTGCCAACAGAATATGGTGACCTGCTCCTACACACAGAAATCCGATGGCTCAGCAGGGGACGGATTTTGCTTCCTTTTTTGTCCCTTTTGAGTGAAATAAAAGAGTTCATGCAGTCCAGAGGGGAAGACGCCGCGCTGCTGGAGGACACTGGTTGGAGGACACTGGCTGGACACTGGACCTTGCATTTTTAACGGACACTACTGGGAAACGGAACAGTTTGAACTGGGAGCTGCAAGGCAAAGGTGAGACTGTTGCTGAGAGGATCAGTGCTGTAAATGCATCTAAAGCCAAGATGAACATTTTCTCTCTGCATTTACAGACAAAAGGTGCTGCACTTCCCCTCTGTGCAGATGGTGCTGAGAGACAACGCTTCTGCATGTGAGGCTTTGGACTAAAGCGCAGAAAAGTGCTCTCAGCTCATAAAAAGACTTGGGCAAGAGTTTGAGAACAGGTTTTGGGACCTGGATCAGCTTGAGCCATGTGTGTCCTTCATTTCTAACCCTTTCATGAACGTGGACATATCATGCATTGCTCAGCAGTTCAGTGCAACCTTCAGCCTGGATGCTGCACAGATGCTAATTGAAATTGGAACATTGTGAAATGAGCTGCAGCTCAAAGCCTCTCAGGCTGCACCAAACTTTTGCTGCCTTGTTGACACAGAAAAGTACAGTGGTGTATGGAGCTCCAGCTTATGTCATTAGAATCTACATGATTCACTTTATTCATGCTTTTAGTGCTCTTTTGACTGAATTTTACCAGGTAAAAATGTACCTTTTCTGCCCCAATAAAAGAGTTCCTCTGTGTTCTAAGAGTTTAAAGAAATGCATTTAAAAACCTTAAAAGGAGGCCAGATTTCCTCCAAAAGCCTGGTTTGACCAGCAAGTCTGGCTCATTTACAGTTATTGATGAGCTCTTTTTCTGTGATATCTGCCATTTAAGTCCTAAAAAGCTATTTAAGGGTCGTTTTCCTTCCACTTCTCAATCACCGACGTGTCCAACTTCACAGGATTTAAACTTAACAGAAAATATAAGGACTCAACTTTATTTATACCCAAAATTACATAATTTCCATTACATAAACTTCCTCATGCAAATATTTCGACAGTATATTAAAATATTAGAATTACACAAATGTAATTTAACTTATGCCAAAATGTACATGTAAAAATGTTTTGATCCTCAGTCACATAACACAAAGCAGATAAACACATAAGGAAACACAGTAAAGTTTCAAATTTTAAAAAATATCAAATCTAAATGTGGCGGGGTGGGGAGAGGTGTATCGGTCGACGACAACGCCACCTGGGGAATTTCACCCCAGGAATTAACCGGGAATCGGGCACACGCAGATAAGGTTCTATTCCCGAGGCAGAGACAAGATTGAGGGTTAAGCACTACGATTTTATTAAATCCAATACACAACAAAATAATAACTCGGCGGTCTAAAAGTCAAACAAAAGGGGTGGACAGGGCTGGGGCCCCACCGGCAGGTGAAACTCAATTAGGGGAGATAAACAAACTAAAAACACCCGTGCTACTGCAACCAAAACTACACACGAGGGGTGTGATGAAAACGCCCTCCACCAGGGGTTGGGTCCCCGCCGTGGCCCGCAGCACCTGTCCACAAAGAAAAGAACAATTAAAGTTCCAGCGGTAACAATTGACGCGACGAGCACACACGCGCACACACCTCACACAGACAGGCAAATAAATTGTGACCAACAAGAAACAAACAAAAAACGAACAGAACAAAACCTAAAAGAGTAAATGCCAATTGATACGATTTACGCACTGTTAAGAATCTAAAATGAAGGCAATAGCTCCGTGGTCGCCTCGGCGGCACCACTGCGTCTCAGCGCCGTCCCCCGAGCGAGGGGGGGCGAGAGAGAGAGAGCGCGAGAGCGAACAGGAGAGAGTCCCGAAAGCGGGACTGAGCCAAAGCAGCAGTGGGTCCAGTACGCGAGGTGGTCCGTGCCGACTGTGTTTGGTGGCGCCCCCACTCCGTGAAGGGTTCCCGCTGGGGCCACGCGACCCACTGACGCCAGCCACCTGCCCAGTCCAGACTAGCGCGCGTGCCCTTACGGCAAAGCGTTGTAAACAGTTTCTGTTGGTCGAACCGCCCAGATCAGCCGCAACCCGCCGTCCCGTCGAAGGGGGAAAACAACTAAAGCCAGCTGGAGGCAGTGCCTTATATAAACCTTTTCTCCCCACCCACCAATTAAGGCACTACCTCCATAGGGCACCTGTTCGGAGGGCAGGCCACGCCCTGCCACATCAAATATATTCACAAAAATAAGCATAAAAATTAAATTGAGAATCTGTGACTGTGTACTTTGCAATCCCTTGCTTATTCTAAGATTATTCTTTTTCTTATTTTAATTATTCCGTTTTTAGAATAGTTTATGGTTGAAGCCAGAACCTCTGAACGGAGGCAAAGCTTGACATGTGGAAAATGGGTGAGCTTCTTAATCACAGAAGAGGAATTTTAAAGTCTTGTTTAATGTGAAGAGGGATAAATAATTAAACTATTAGTCTATTTCAGACACTTTCAGCCTCAGCTGTATCTTTTATTATTATTTATTTATTTATTTATTTTTTTTACAAAAAGCATCTTTACTCTTTGGCCCCATCTACTGTCTGTTGTGTGTCTAATTTGATCCAGCTGGTTGTGTTAGCTTTACCTGCGCAGAGGTTCCTGCTACAATCAGGATCAAACTCCACTTGTTTATTCTCACAGTCTGCTGATAAAATCTATTCTTGTTCTCCTAAAGCTGCAGAAAGCAGCAGTGGGCCTGACTTCATGCTGCACCTCCAAACCTGAGAATGGAGCCGAGCTTTATTGCTAAACAGGATTTGGGTTTTTTTGTCCGTGCTAAATGGAAAGTGTTTGTCCTTTGGTGGTCCAACAGGACAACGATTTGGATAGATGGATGATTTGATGTTATTGAGAATAAAAACAGCTGAAAATGGAAGCAGAGATGTTTCAGAGCACCAGAGTTCAGAAAGAGTTTCTAATCAAACACCGCCTTTATCTTTCAAAATATGGTTTCAACCCCTTTAACATGATCAAATAGTCATAACAATGAACAAGTATCACTTGTCCTGTTATTTATACTTGAATTCGTTATGTTTAATACATTTCCGTGTGTGTACAACCACCTCCTCAGCAACGATGCCCAATTCAACGTGGCCTACTACTGCAACGTTCTGGTGGATTCAGCAGGTCTCTGCTACTGGTCACCACCCGCCATCTTCAGATCGTCCTGCTCCATCAGCGTCAAATATTTCCCCTTTGACTGGCAGGACTGCACGCTCAAATTCACGTATGCACGGGCAGGATTTTTCATTGTTGTTTGAAACGCAGACAAACTCTGACATGATGTTTTAAACTGAGCTGAGTCGAGATTTTATAGAATCTAAACACATATGAGAGGAGAAAAAGGTGCAAAAATAAAATGCACGGCGCAGCTAAACTCTCCCAGTAGGAAAACAAGCTTTTTAAATTCTGAACTGCATTTCACATGTTGCCTTGCAGCTCTCTAACATACAATGCCAAAGAGATCAGGTTGCTCCTGAAGGAAGACATAGTCATTGAAACCAAGTGGACGGTTGAATGGATCATTATATATCTTTTTTTTATTTTTTTATTTTTTTTAAATTGAGCGGATGCGGCTTATATACAGGTGCGGCTTATAGTCCGGAAAATACGGACTATATAATTAATATTATGCACAAGCTTTTCAGAACGCAGTGAGGACTGAAGCTACATTTTAGATGAGTTATGTTTACGTTGGCCTTTTTCTCCCACATTTCACTAAAGCTGCAGCAGAAAAGGCCAAAAGACCTGGAAAACAGAGCCGGCCAGCGTCTGCACACAAGTCCGTCAGACGCACCGCTCCATCGTCGACGGCAAGATCGCCGTCTGATCCACACATCGAGGTGACTCTTTGCTCCATGTCCTGGGGACGCCACACTAAAGTGTGCCAATACGCAAACGTACACTAAAACGCTGGTTATATTCAAGGTTCCGGTAGCGGCTCCCGAGAGGACGACCGCCGTGATGGATGCAGCACCTCAGCCCTGGTGGCCCACAGCAACATCAGAAGCAGAACCGAAGGTAATCCATTAAAAACAAGCTCAAGTTTGAGTATTCAGTGACAATATATCGGCTACCGGATATAATCGTGTGTTTTCTTATTAGGTGACATACGAGGGATGGCACAAAAATATGGGAGTCTGCTCCCAATGGGCTCCCACAGGCTGACGTTGCATGGCTGAAAGAGGATGAAACCAATGAACTCTTCCAGAGGGCTGCATCCTTTCAGGACAAACATGGAAAGATGAAGTGGAGGAAGGTCCTGAAGGATGACAGGATGTGGTTTCAGCCTGTGGTTTCAGACATACTGTCCAAACAGCAAAAAGTCATCATCTCCAGGACTTGAAGGCCAGACTTTTGACACTTTTGCAGACTTTCAAAGGGCTGTGGACATTCTTCTGGGACCTCATTTCCAGGTGTAAGCAAAGAAAATTGGAGTGTTTTATTGACTGCACTTGACAATAAATGCTTCTTTGTACTTGACAATAAAGGCTTCTTTGAATACAATGCACATGTCTCATTTGTATTCTTTCACGCACGGGGACGACTTTCCAGTCCACACCCGAGACATGCAGGACCTTGAGGCCGTTAAAAAACTAATAAAATAAGGCTGTCGACAGGTCATGGCCACAGCTTTTGCATTTTTATTTTGTAGCACTCATTGGGAAATTAAGTGTTCTTGCTCTTCAGTGTCACCTGGGTGGGGCCACCTCTCTTTAATCAGTCAGTGCTTTATTCATTTCCAAACGTAGGACGCCTCCATTTCCAAGACACCTGGCAAAGTCTTCTGGGCCACCACAATGTAGGAACCTGCAAGGGACCAATGACAGCATCATCACTGTTTTTCTTGCACGACAAATGTTATTCCTCAACTACCGCAAGCAACAACAGGCCTATCTTCCCTTTATTTATCTTCCCTCCGCCATCTTTTCAATTTCTCGAGGCAGAAATCACAGGACACATGTGGAGCATCTCCTAATGTGGCACCAGGCTGGCTGCATTGCGGCCTTACAGAAGTAAAGGCATGCACAGAATAGATACGCAGGCTTCAGACACTACAGTGGGCAATATTCCTTAAAGCTCTAGAGGTGAAGCCTGCATTTGCCACCAAGGTCATTGCATGCTGCACCATTCTGCACAATGTGTGCTTGTGGAATGGTGACAGCATGGAACCCTCAGAAGAGGCACTTGGGTCAGATGACATTGGTCAAATGCAGCCAGACCTGCAATGTGGAGAGCAAATTCGGAGCAGACTGACTGCTGCCCTGTCAGCACCAACCCACCTCCCACCAGCTCTCTATGAACATGATTGCATTTAGGACTGGTCTTTATAATCCAGAATTTTGGAGCTTGACGTCTGTTCAACCTGGCTGCCATCATAAAGTCTTTTTTCTGGCAGGTTCCATTAAATTTGAATATTTTTTGGGTTCCATTTTTGTAAATATGTATTTCAAAATCATAATAGGATAAATGCAACTTGTTTATATATATGCAAGTGTGTGTTTTTGTAAATAGTTTTGGTTTCAAAATCAAAAAATTGTACCAATTAAATTTAAACTTTGAATAAAGCATTTGTTATCAACCATATGATGCCAAGAAAGCAATTTAATACATTCTTTTTTACATTTTGTCTACCAGTTTCTCTAAGAGATTTAAAAGTCTCTCCTCCCTGGCTTCCTCTCGTGTCACCCTTTCCTCGGCCCTCTCCAGCAGCTCCAGGACCCTATCGCACCGCTGGCGCTGGCGTGGTGCTGGCCCTGGTTCCTCCTCCTCTGTCCCTGACTCTCCATCAGGTCTATCTGGGACTGAATCTGGGGAGCCTGACTCAGAAAATGAATGGCTCTTCCCCCAGGCTGAGGCAATGAGGCATGGGGGCCGAATGGAGGGCCTGCCACCTATTGCCTGATCCATGAGAGGGAACTATTTCCACTTGTCAGCAGTGACCTCCCCAGATTCAGTGCCAGATCCTGTTGGTGGTCTCCGAAGCTCCTACAAACAGGGAATAAGCAAATAATTCAAACAGTAATGCTACATTTGCTATAACTATTAGTCCGTCACATTTAGACCAAATTTAAAACAATTATTACAAACCTTGTAGGTTTTTTTAAGGTTCTCCCATGTTTTTGCTGCTCGTGCTGGAGTCAGCATTCCATTCAGGCCAATTTTACAGTGGCCGAGAGGTGCAAAACACTTTTACAAGCGGATGAAACAAATTTACAAATGACGAAACACTTTTACAAGCGGCTGAAACAAATTTACAAGTAACATTTTCTACTGGAAAGGGAATTACCGACCCTTGGTACGGTTGGGCCAATGGATGCGTTCCGTCGGTACAGTTGGTAATACCCTTTCCGTAAGAAAAAGCAGCCGGCAGAAAACAAATTTACAAGTTACTTTTCTTACGGAAAAGGTATTACCAACTTACTTTTTCAGCCGGAAAGGGAATTACCATCATTTGAATCGAAAGCGGGTACGGACTTCATCGTGACGCAGGATGGACGACATGCAAGTGGCCTTTTGCCCGTTTTGTGGCAAACATTTGAGCAGGTTGACGCCGATTTGTGGTTTCTGTGGTCGGTCTTTGGCATTTTTAAATGCCGCAGCCCAGACTGAAGAACCAGCCGTACCGGGGACGTCTCAACAGCCTGTTAATGCTAAGCAAAGTTAGTGTAGCATAGCCGTCGCTATCTGAAGTACGTACAACGTGAATCAGCTGTACCATTGGTTAGCGGCTGCTAACTTTCTAACTGAAGAAAAGAAGGACATTGTGGCAGACTACGTCCGATGGTATGTTATTGACCGCAACTCATCTGTAATTGACAGGTAAGTTAAATTTGCATTTGTTTTTTTGTCGTTCCACCCACCCCCCAAAAATGAAATTTGCTTGAAATGTCTCATGGCATGTATATCTATGTGTTAGTTGGCACTACACAGCAGTGAAAGTGTTTGTGTTCACGTTGTAGATTCAAAGATGGCCTTTCAGCCCTTCAGTTTCTGACAGCACTACAGCAACACCCTTCTTTGCTGACCCCAGTTCTGTGCCACTCTGAAAAGCGACTCACTGGCTTTGACATTGAGACTCTTTACACCTGACGTCAGCTCTGCAGGGAGCAACAGGAGACAAAAAGAAAGTGTAATCTTGGCGTACTGGGCAGACTATCTCCTTGGCTGTGAAGGTTTGTTTTGTTTTTTGTTATAACTACCATGTACTGTATATCTACCTGAACATTTTTTCTTTGCAGAGGGCGAGGCTTCTGTGTCTGTGAAAGACGTTTTTGTTACGAGCGGTTGTATCAGGACCCGAAAGCAGGCAGAACACAGTGGCGTATCGTTTTCCAAGAAGCTTTATTAAAGTTTATAGAACGTTGAGCAACTCAAAAAGGCGTGGAGACCACGACTCAGTTCTTCATCAAAACAGGGAATGTAAACTTACGACAAAAATCCCGAGCGGGGTCAAAAGCAGTCCACGAAGGATAAAGACAAACAATAATCCGATAACCGGGTTCAAAAGTTATCCACGAAGAAAAAGTCTCACGATAGTCCAGGAGGGTATAGCCGGGGTATTCCGAAACAGACAAGACACGCCAACGCTGGCCACCCGTGAGAACAGTCCATAAATAGGTGGCTTGATTACCGATCATCTGCAGGTGCACCAGTCCCCGGCACCACCTGCGGCTGAGGCATGGCTCCACCACGCCCCCCGCAGGAGAAACCCTGCAAAAGAGTTCCCAAAAACTGGGAACCAGACAGTTTTGATGTTTGCCACAGGGCTGACATCACTTCCTCCTTCTTGGTTGGAACCGTTGCCAAAAATTGAGTTCCTGGATGGCTCTCCAATGTCAAATACTTGTTCTAACTTGTTGAAATTACCACTCCTGGATTCCTACAGTGTGTTTAAGGCACAAATGGACTTTGGAATTCAGAATAGTCCAGGATTTGGCTGTTTATGAGCCATATTGGACTCAAAAAATGTTTATTGTTCTGCTGTTATGCCGTTGTCATTGGTGCACCTAAAGGTGCAGTTCCAAGTGTTTTGATGTTAAAGTAAGAGGCCGTTAAGTGATGTTAAAGATGTGTTTTGTTGCAAAGTAAGAGGCTGTTTTGTTTTTTGTTTTATTTGGGGGGGGGGGGGGGGGGTCATCATTCTGAAACTGTGTTCTGTTCATGAAACAGTAGTTCACGATTTTATCTATTTAAAAAAAAAGGAAATCCATGCTCATTACTACGCATTATGTTTATTCATATTTCACACTTTTAAATAATGATGCTGCAGGTGACAAATTAAGACACTTTGTGTACAAGTTACACCTTTATAATGTCTTTTCAATCATAGCTGAGTAATTTCTTTTAGTTTCAGATACAGCACAGTTGTAGACTGCCAGTCCTCTGCCTTCTGTAAATGATTGCTCTGCATGGCCAAGTCCAGGTACTCCTGCATGTTTGCATCCCCACATGGAGCTCTTGTCAGGGGAGCCTCAGGAAAAGCATCCAGTTGAGTCTGTTCGATTTGAAATCCACAGTCTCTGGAGTCAACCTATGTTACACAGAAGATATTATTATATTTATTTGAAAAACAAAATTACTGCAGACAATCTACCATCAAATATTACCGGTGTGGTAAGTAGTAGAGCTCATTGGGCACTCCTCCTGGACATGATGCTGTTTTGGAGGGCTGGACCCTGTGGCTGTACCACAATCAGGATGTTGTTGTCATTAGCACTCACGGTTACAGCTGCAGCTGGCAGGAGTTTAAATGTGGAAAAATGAGCATTTTGTTAGCGGATGCTCTGCAGGAGAAGCTACGTTTCAGCGGCCCTGCGTGTTCCATCAGTCAGGGACATTTGAATCGATGCTTTTTCAGCTCCCCACAATCAAGAGTTTGCACAGGGATGTTTCTTATTTCTAGGTGCTCCTGGGAGGCGCCATGTGCTCAATAATGTGAATTGTAAAAGGGTGACAAGCAATTTTTTTGGCTTCAAAGACTTGGCAACGCCTCAGTGGAATTTAAATGACTTTAAATTTCCACAGGTTGCATTTATGGACTCGCTGCGCAGAGAATGAAGGAATATTATGCCATCAAAGAGGGTAATTTTTCCAATTATATGCACTCCGGTCATGCACATTTGAATACAGCTGAATGTTTTTATGGTTTTCAGGCTGGCGGGGAAGCGTTCTTGGCGTCTCCTCTCCTCTGGAGGTGTCGCGTGGGGGGGGGGGGGGGGGGGTCGACCATCCCTTGCTTTCCTATCACCCTCCTCCGGGTTGTGAACATATTGCCGCTGGTGGGCCGCCAGGGTCGGGGCGGCGCAGCTCTGCCCTCGTTCTGCTGAGAGACGCAGCTGGCCCGGCCGGCGTTCGCACAGCCCGAGCCACACAATCAATCAAGTCGGAATTTCATTAATTTCCTACGGAGGTGAGCAGCCAGGGAAGGCAAGCGCGCCAGCCAAGAAACATCTGGACACGGCGCCGCTCCACGTGGCCGCCGGGCTTGGGCGAGGAGGCCGTTCCAGCGTCCCCTCCGTTATTATTCATCATCCTTCGGCCTGCCAAGAGCGCGCGGATCAGAAGTTTGTTGTTGGGTTTTCCTCATGATGGAACAAACATCCCAGAAGGACCCAGGCTAACTTAGCGCTAAGCCTTGTCGGTCAGCGAGGGCAGCTGCTGTGCGCTTCACGTCTTTGAAATTGTTGTGACGTCCTGGCGGAGTCTGAGCTCCTCACAGGCGCCGCAGCCTTTATGAAAACACACAAATATCGTTCCTGTTTTGTTGGTCATTCCGACAAATCCACGTGTGTGTAGAGCTGTCGGAGGGACGCTGATGTTTGGAGGCCCCCCTCCGATGATACAAATCTGCTTTGTATCATCACGCAACTCCCTCCCGCTGGCGTTGTCGGGCTAAATGTTCAAAGGCAGCAGAACGCAGCGACGGGGGGGAAATATTAAACTTGCACCGCAAACTTCAAAGCCACTTCAAAAGCTTCTTCATGCTTCAGCGCCTAATCCTCAAAGTGCTCCCCGGGATTGCACTGATAGCACCGCCGTGTCTAGCAGGCACAAACATCCTGGTCACCGCCGCTGAGGTGTGGGGCGCAGAGAAAGGAAGAGATGAAAACAGAAAACTAATTAGTCCAAGTCTCGTCCTTTCCCTGCGTCAAACACAAAAGCCCCCGACGGAACGTCCGGTAATTCCCGACGCCACCGGGGCGATGGAGCGGTCACTGCGGGCAGCAGGCAGACAA
This sequence comes from Takifugu rubripes, assembly GCF_901000725.2. Taxonomy (NCBI): domain Eukaryota; kingdom Metazoa; phylum Chordata; class Actinopteri; order Tetraodontiformes; family Tetraodontidae; genus Takifugu; species Takifugu rubripes. The sequence goes on along the minus strand of NC_042299.1, from coordinate 851,116 downwards.
GGAGGCAAGGTTCCGAATTTCTGCTCAGCCTGAAGGTTCCGACTCCTCCCCCTCGACTCAAATATGGACAGATTAGGTGGAACTGGGTGTGTTTCTGTTCTGTCACTGGATGAGGAGCTTCGGAAGTGCCGACTTGCTGTTGCTTTAGCCACGAGAGCAGAAAAACACGCCGTTTCCTTCTGGATTAATGTGATCTTTTGAAGACAGAAGATGCAATTCTGGCAAATATGAGTTTCACCCCTCTTCACTCCGCAGGTGTCCGGGAGATTTGGATTCACTGAGTCGGGAGTTCAGCGAGCAGACGTGTTATGTTGATGGCACTCAGCAAGCTCGCCGTCCGGCAGGAGGAGCAGACGTGGGCAGACCGTCAACACAATCAGACCGACTGAGGGGAAAAGCTCCAATGAAACATCCGAGGGGACTCAAACTTGACCAGGAGGGTGCAGCTAGCTGCACACAGGTGCACCACATTAGGGGGGGGCAGCCGCAGACCACAGACAGGAAGTTCAAGCCAATAAAAGACACAGACAACAACTACAACACAACAAAAACATGAGATAGAGACGAAAGAAAGCATGAACTGCCTCATATACCCGACGTGCCAACGTGTAACTAAGTACAAACACGTAGAAACGTCTGAATCGCCACCAAAATGGGATCATTCCTGCCATCGGATTCAATAATTCCCTCCAGGGACGCCTGCAGCTCTCCCACCTTCACCAGAGTCATTTTCAGAGGAGATTTGATTTGATTTTTTTATACCTTTAAATGAATTTCAAGTACTTTCCACACCGACTGAATGCAAACGTGGGGCCGGTTGGACAGACAGCTGTGGGACCCGGCAGCGTTTACGTGGAGATACGAGTAGTGACGAGAAGATCCTGGACCCCGGACTGGTGGACACCGAGGCAGCTCAGTGGGGGATGGCAGATTAAATCTGATATATAAATATATACAGTATTGATAGAGTGCAGAGCTCAAGGATTTAATGTCTCTGGCTCATTGAACATTAATGACATGGCAGAAACCTGCACTCAGACACTGAGCCGCGCTTGTATCCCCCCTCGCGCTCTGAGAGGTTAATGCAACTTTTATTACAGATGCCGTCTTCAGCTGTATGTGTCCCGCACAGGCAGACAAGCAGAGCTGCTCACGCTCCAGGGTCCTTTTCTTAATATGGCAGCGCTTTAAATGCACCTTTATTCTGCGGGAACCACTCCGGAGCTGCTTTGCACTTTCTTTTCCTGCCAATAAAGGTAAAGAGTAAACATGGTAGAAATCAGCAGAGCTGATCCAACACAAACATCTGTCACCGCGGCAACCCCGACACAAGCTAATAACGCTGCTCACTGCTGCTAATACCGCCCAGAAATGGCTACATTAGCCACATGATTGGTCGGCATTTGCCGTTGCTGCGGTAGAATGTTGGAATTTCATCCAAAACTGAAGGAAAAGAAGAGCGTTGCTGCAAATCTGAACCTTTGGTTTCGTCCAAAACAGCTGAATTTGTGACTTTACAGGACAATTTCAGCAGACCAGGACTTCTTTACGTTTCCATTCACAACAAAATGACGGGTCATTTTACCGTCGCGCTGCTCTTTGAAGCACACGTTGTCTTTCTGCGTAACTGTGAAGCTAAAGGAGCGCTGCAGAGCGCGTTTTCTACGTGGTGATGTGAAGGATAAAGGTCGACGCTAAAGTGAAGCTCTCACATCCAAACATCTCAGCTCAGCTCTTTCACAGCAGCCAGGTTGGGCTGACCCGTTTTAACCCTCCACAACAGCGGCGAGATCGTCAGAGATAGAAAATCCGTCACCTTCCGAAGGAAAACACTCACGATTCAGCGTTCCTTTATGCTAACGCTGAAGGCTGCTGCTGCTTCGACACGACAGAATCTCCTTTCTGCTGATGCTCTCTGTCCGTGGTGCTGAACACCAGAACCAGGACCGGTTTACAGGTCCACCCCTGTGGGCCTGACCTGTAGAAACAGGCCCGAGGGGCACCTATCTCCCCCTAGAGGAGGGCAAGTGTCACTACACCATATCTGACCGCCGCCGATGCTACTTTTGGTGAGTGCGATGCTACACAACGCTCATAATCTGTGGCAGCTAGCAGCGCAGCGGCAGAGATCGCCTCCCCTCCACCTCATTTGCTAACAAATATCAGCGAATACCCGGTGCGCCGCTGATCGCACCAGACAGGAAAGTAATATCGATGCATTAGCGTCTGACTGCAGTTGTCAGAGGGAATGCAGCGCGGGCTGGCGTAGCGCACAGCGCTGTAGACAACTGTCACCATGCATTCATCACGGCGCCGGTCGCCACACCGTTCCCACCTTAAGCACTGGCTAAATTAATCACTCTCCCCGTCACATCCAAGCCTCCGGGAGGAGCGGCGCCAAAGGCTTTACGGTCTCCGAGGAATTCGCTGGGTGTCCGTGATAAAACCTCCCTTCAAGCGCCGCGTGTTTCCCTTCCTTTATTGCCCCGTTAAGGCCTGTTAAGTTGGCAGGTTCGCTACTGTAACGTTTTTAAATCTCATTTAGCATTCCGCCTCAGCGCCACCTCGACCACCGCGGCTGTAAACCAGAGCCGACGGCCGGCGCTTCGCCACGCCAGACGTGCCGGCGCGTGATTATCGACGCCTGAAGGCGTTCGGGACCGAAGCGACTGCGCGATTCCGGAAGCTAACGGAACATCTGGAAGCGAAGCAGATGCTCGCTAACAGGAGGGAGGGGCCGCGCGGCGGCGTGACATCACACCTTTTACACTAGATGGCACATTTACGCCAATTTATCACGTTACAGCCGACGCGCAAATCAAGCCGGCGTAGGTGGACTACGCTCACACGTGCACGGATCCAGCCTGGCGCCGCTCGTCAGTCACGCGGTGCGTCTGGGAGGGGCCCTGGAAGGTCACCAGACCGGCCTTTATGAACATGTGAAATTAGACGCATCGATCACGCCGAGCTCGGCTCGCTAGCGCAGGGACGCCGCGCAAGGAAAATATGCTAAACTCCACCCGGCTCCACGGCCGATAAGTCGGATCAGAGTGGGAACAGGAAACGCGGGGGAGCAGAGGCCTCGCGTTGCCTCGGGCCACGAGGAGCCAATCAGAAGCTGGGCTCCAAAACACGAGGGCGCTGGGTTCAACACGCAGAAAAGAAGGAAGGAACCTCCCTGCGAGCTGTGGCACCGCCTCACACTTCCCTGTTTTGGGCCGACGTTTTGGGCCAGATCAGACGGCTCGTTTCAGACACGCAAACACACACAAGCAGACGGACGGAACTCATTCACTTTATTGAGGCGACGGGCGGATTCGTGTTCTTTCATCAGCGTTTCCTCCAGGAGTCTGCAGAAATAGTGCAGGATATTTTAATCAAGAACAAAGGGAGTGTGCACGCGGAAGTGTGCGGGGATCTAATGCTCGTTCCATTAAACGGGATACGTTGACAAGTCTGGAGCTCCTGCTGGAAGGATTATATAGAATAATGGTCTGAATGTCCTTGGCAGCCTCCCTGTGTTGCTGCTCATATCAGCACGATTCTGCTGCTGGTTTTAAACGGAGGCGTCGCGCCCCAAAACCACAACGTGCACGTGCAGAGGTGAGACGCCGCTAAGACGCGATGCACGTGGAGTCATGAGATGCGGCGACCACATCAGGACCTTCGCCTCCGTTAGCGCTTACATTAGCATCACGGGCGCTTCAGCGGGACGCCGCCAGGTTAAATCCGGCGCCGGGATCATCGATTTGGACCTTGTTGGTCGTTATTTCCTCCCCTCACTCGCTTCTATTTCAGCATCAAATGACCTTTAATGCCGACTCAACATCCCTCAGCCGGCAGCTTTAATTGGGAAACCATGATTCCATCCACCCATTACCTCCGACCTCCTCGCCTCTTCCCGCTCGCAGGGGGCCGCAGCTGATCTTTGACGTTAGCCGGGTCGCCCCCGGAGTCTGGACCGGTTCATCACCGGCCTGACACACATACACACACACACACACACACACACACACACAGAGACCAGTTAATTGTCTGCCACCAATTAACGGGCCGGTCTTTGGAGCGCTGGGGAACCCAGAGCTGCTCCGCCACGCCTGAAGTTTCCTTCTTTTCTGGCAAATTGCTCAGTTTCCAATCCATGTTGCTTTCCTCTCCCTCTCCGCCTCCTCGTGGACCCTCCGGGGAATGTTTCGCAGCTCATTTTTGCCACCATTTCGCCCTTTTAGAGCATTTTGAGCAACAGGCAACGACAACCTGGAGCAGCTTCTGTCGTCAACGCGTCGGGCGGCTTCTTCTTTTTTTCCACTCGCCATTACACTTCGCAGCTCATCGTCATCTCCGGCAGGTTTCCAACTCTAAATGGGTTTTCAGACGCTTTTAAACACCAGGATGACGTCACAGACGAATGCGGCCAATCAGGGAGCAGAAGAAGAAGACCAAGCCAATGAGTTGAACCAGTTTTTCAACAGGTTTGACTCTAGCTCCCCCTCCCCCAGCTGTCCCAATATTCCTCTGGATAACAATGGGTCCCCTTCACACCTCCCAGAGCCCCTAACACCTCTGCCAACTTCTTCCCCCTCCCCCCTGCTGACACCCTACATGGATCCCAGCATGTCACCCATCCCCCCGACAGGACTATCCTTCACGTCTGGCCAGGTGAGGAGAGAGCTGGAGAGGCTCAACCAGAGAAAGGAGAAAGAAACCATTTTAATACATCTGATTTCTCCGTTGCGGAACCACAGGTGTGGTCAAAGTCACGGTCACAATCTCTTCTTCAACAGTGGTTCATTTCACAGCTGAGCGCAGCGGCACTGAAGCCACCAAAGATGCATGTTTAATGTGTTCCTCGCAGAACGTCTGCTGAAACCACTAAATTAGCTCAGAAGAAGCCCGCTTGTTGGGTGTCGGTGACGGGGTGTGAGGCTTATCTCCTCCTGGTTGGATTTATGGAGGGTTTTACAGGCAGGAACGCCTTTTTGGGCGCTGCGCTAGCTCCTGCTTCAGGGAGCAGAAGCTGTCACCTGACAGTGGAAACGTGACCTTAATCTGCAGGACAGGACTCGTCAGCAGGACATGATAATGGTCCAAATAACAAAAAAATGATCTCTTGTGTTACACACGGAAGAATAAAACGCTCTGCAACTTCTGTTCAAGCTGTGAACTGCTCGCTCCTCAGAACGGGGGGGGGGGGGGGTCCAACTCTCAGGCTGTGCCAGCGTGCACGTGGGACTTGTCCCCCTGCTGCAAGACCATAAAGTTTGCCTGCTTTTTTAAATCAGACGCTTCCTGGTTGGAATTGTTAGCAGAGAATTCGCCTGCAGGATGCTAGCGTCCAGTGCTGCCCTGTGCTACGCTAGCTCCTGACGGTGATGTGGCTCGTGAAAGGATTAAACGAGCGGTGTGTGTGTGTGTGTGTGGGGGGGGGGGGGGTCTAGTGGCCGTACTCTGCCATCCGATTCTGCAGCCGCCAATAGCTGAGCGGGCCCGCGCCGCCTTTGGCGTCCACGGCGGTCTCACCTTAAACATGCGGGTGGGGGGGGCGGGGGCCTCTTTCAGACTGTCGCCTGCTCTTGTCCCCGCCGCCTGCCCGGGTGTAATGAATGGCTGCTGTGACGCCGCTGGCAGGTGAGCCCTGCAGCGAGCCGACTGGCGCCCAGCCGCAGCTTTGTGCCGCTGGGCTCTGGGCATTAAAATGCAGAGCTTTGTGCTGAAGGACGCAGGTTACAGCGACATGATTTATGCACGAGCGCTTCCAGATACTATCCTCCAATAAAAGCTTGCAAAGTGCTCTTTACGGCCCGAGTTTGGCTCATTGGAAAGAAGATAAAGTCGATTCATCAATTGGCGTTTACAGGTGGGGAATGCACATGTGCGGAGGATCAAAGGAGATCAAAGCAGCGCGCACGTCCTGCCTCCGACACCTTCATGCTACCTGCTCCGCTTCGCAGCGCCGGGAAAAAGAGCCCGACTGCGACAGGAACGCCACGCGTGCACGTCGGGGAGTTGTAGCCCGAATGCTAACAACATGAATATTACAGATCCTTTCAAAATGGAGGCATCGCACACAAGAGGCTCAGCCTGCGTCTAATTAGCACTCTCAGATTCTCCTCCAGCCACCCGGACGAGTCCGTTTTCTCCACAGTTTTCCGAAAAAAAAAAGAAAAAGGAATCGGAACGTGAAAACTGACGAAAGCGAAGCAGCCTTGTTTGTGTTTTACGCCTTCGAAAAGTTCCTGTTGAACAAAAGGAGCCGTTCGTTAAACACGCCGAGCGCCCGTCGCCGGCAGATTTGGCAAAATTGGTCGTGTCGCTAAGCTAGCGAAGAACATCTGCATATATGGAGGCTCCCGCAGCAAAGAAACACATCATTAAATATAACACATACAGAGCAGCACGCACACCGACGCACGGCGGAGGAAGAGCTGCCGCTTCCAACATCAATTTGCCACCATATTCTGTGGCTCAGGTGGTTACCATAGCGACACAGAGGTCAAAGTGTCCTCGGGAATATATCCGGAACCCGAAACGTTCCGCGTAGCGACAGAGGGAAAGGCCGAACGCTCTTAGACGACACTCAAACAGGCGCCGTTTATTCGGATTAATTAGGCCAGCTTCGTAATCTGGGACTGATGACATCACCTGGAGATCAAAGCGGCAGATTAATGCGAGACGTGCTGAGATCGCGTCCCGGTAAAGAGGTAATTAGGCCCGACTGCGACCCTCCTGCCCCGCCGGGGCAACTGCGTTTTGAATACGAACCACGACCAGAGTGACCGGCACAGATAGGACGTAGCATCTGTAGCTAGCAACTGTGGTCGTATCAGAAGAAAGGGGTTGGACTCCACCATGTTAGACCCTCCCTATTAGTAATAAGTGATTAGAGAAACAAAGGTAAAACCTTTAGCCTGTTGAGAATTTAGCCTAGCATTAACAGCTAAGGTCATCTCTATAGTCAGCTAGGATCACCCTCGCTAGACCTGACGAGGGCTAATTAAGTGAAACCCTTTTTTGCAGTTAAATTGATGCGAGTCAAATCTCGACAACATTTTAGGTGATCCGTACAGATGCTACGAACGAGACGCAGGCTAACGCCTTTAACGTTCATCAACAACACGCGCGAATGTGAAGAATCTGCAGAACTTTTACCACGAACAGCTTCTCTGAACCGTTAATAGCTCGCCATGCCGGTGACCTTTGACCCAGCTGGGAGTCCAGCCTCCAAACCTCGTTGCTATGGAGTGACGATGCTAACTCGTGAAGCCGGTTGGCTGTAGTTTGGTGTAATCACGGTGCCCTGAGCAGCAACTGTCAGGCTAAAAGAAGACGAGAGACGGATGAAAATAGATATTTTTGACGTAACTTTTGTGACATTTCCTTTGAACAAAGGAGCGGCTGGCGTCTGGAGCCGGAGCTACGCTAATGCTAAAAGGTTTTTGTCTGCTCAGATCTGACCTTTGCCCAAAATCTGTGCGTCAAAATGACAAAAGGAATCATATTCAGAGTGAAAGCTGCCGTCTGTGCCGAATCTACGTGCGCATTTAACTCTTTTCGACTTTCTTCAGCTTCTACTTTGTGATGGAATCATCCCTGAAATCATCAAAGAGCATCAAAGCGGCGAGCAAGCGCGTTCTGATCGGCTGGAGCGAGTGTCTGTCTTAGGCTATTAAGTGTAAACTTATGGATTAAACCCGTTCATTTATCATTCCTTTCATGTTGACGTCGTTCTCTTTCTCATCTTGAAGAAGAAAAATCAAAGAAGAAAAAAAACAAAAAAAACCAACAGCATAAAATACATGAAAGCTAATTAGCTGTTTTCCTGGAGCTGGAGCTTTGCTAGCTTATTAAGTTACAATTAAAGTCACAAGAACTTGAGCTCGTCAGGAAATCGGGGTCACGTCGAGGTCAGAAAGGGGAAAAAACTGTCTCCGGAAAAGCTCCGGCTGCCGGTGGCGGAGCCGGAAGAGGTGTGAAGGTTTCCGACGATTATCATCGAGGGTCCAGAGATGCCGGCTCACAGAGAGAGCTGCCTCGGAACGGGAGGGAAAGCTTCACGGAGGCCGAGAGGACGGTCCGATAAGGCGTCTTCAGTCCTTGCCAGGGCTTCCTCTGTGCTGGAGGAGTAATCATAAAAGGCAGGAACAGAGAAGGTTCGGGAAGAGTCGCCCTTTTATTCCAGCCAAGACAAAATAGAAGCATCCGTCCAGCCGCTAGCGCTCAAAACCCCTGGAAGTTTAGGAATTATTAATGGCATTAAGCCTTAAGGAAGCTGAAGCCTGGGACAAACCCACGTTTCCCTTTTTTTTCCCTTGAAAAAATGGTGATGCAGCAGATGAGCGGGAGTTGACTGGCTACCACCAGCCATGTCTCAATGTCTCCAGCCCATAGTGTGGATTCTTTACGAGATCAGACAGCAGCTTCACTCCTGAATCCTGCAGCTGGTTCTGACTCAGGTCCAGTTCTCTGAGATGGGAGGGATTGGACCTCAGCGCCGAGGCCAGAGAGCCACAGCTGATCTCTGATAAGCTGCAGTTAAACAATCTGAAAAATGCAGGATGAGGTTATACGGTGCAGGTCTGCATGTTATCTGCGTCAGTACTAAACCTACGTTAGTTCTTAGTTGGGTCAGACCTGAATTCACGATATTACAAGGAATGTTTTTAATGTGGTGCATCACAGCAGTGTTGAGAACAGCCTCACTTCACCATCTTAGCAGCTGGTATATAGGTAGAAAAATGAAGACTGACCTGAGCCTCTCCAGTTTACAGTTTGGACTCTCCAGTCCAGAACAGAGCCGCTTCACTCCTGAATCCTGCAACGTGTTGAAGCTCAGGTCCAGAACCCTCAGATGGGAGAGGTTGGACTTCAGAGCTGAGGCCACAGAATCACAGCTGGTCTCTGATAAACTGCAGCCCAATAGTCTAAAATAACAATTATTTTGAGAGAAGACAAATAAAAATCAAACATGGAAACATTTATTGTCTAACTAGTTACACCTGGGAAAGTACTGGATCATCTCTGACTGACCTGAGAGTCTCCAGCTCACAGAGAGGATCCTGGAGAAAACCACAGAGCAGCTTCACTCCTGGATCCTTCAGCTGGTTCCCACTCAGGTCCAGAACCCTCAGATAGGAGGGATTGGACCTCAGCGCCGAGGCCAGAGAGTCACAGCTGATCTCTGATAAACTGCAGTTAATCAATCTGAAAAATGCAGGATGAGGTTATACGGTGCAGGTCTGCATGTTATCTGCGTCAGTACTAAACCTACGTTAGTTCTTAGTTGGGTCAGACCTGAATTCACGATATTCCAAGGAATTTTTTTAATGTGGTGCATCACAGCAGTGTTGAGAACAGCCTCACTTCACCATCTTAGCAGCTGGTATATAGGTAGAAAAATGAAGACTGACCTGAGCCTCTCCAGTTTACAGTTTGGACTCTCCAGTCCAGAACAGAGCCGCTTCACTCCTGAATCCTGCAACGGGTTGTCGCTCAGGTCCAGAACCCTCAGATGGGAGAGGTTGGACTTCAGAGCTGAGGCCACATAATCACAGCTGGTCTCTGATAAACTGCAGTGTCTCAGCCTGGAAAAGGAATAAATGGGGCAAATAAAAACACATTTCTAAATCTGAAAATGAAGAGAAAAGCAGAAAATGTAAAGAAATTTAGAAAAGACCAACAGAGGCCTCCTGACCTGAGCGTCTCCAGTCTGCAGTTTGGATGCATCATTGCAGAAGACAGTAACTTTACGTCGGCATCTGTCAGGCTTTGGTTCCAGCTTAAGATCAGCTCCCGTAGATGAGAAGGGTTTGACGTCATTGCTGAGGCCACAACTTCCCAATGACTCTTTGAAAGAACATCACCAGCCAGTCTGTTGTATATGAAACAAAAATAGTGAGTCAAACTTTGGGATTTCTCATCAACTTATCTGAGAATCTACCTCAACACAAATGTAGCTCATTTCAAAGCTAAATTCAACACCGTAGAGCAACAGTTTGAACGACCATCAGATCTGAAATGCAACTGAATTATTCTCAACATTTGTCTTATTTTAGAACAGCTCATAATTACTCAATATTTTAAATGATTATAGCAAATGGTTTAAAGAAACGTGCATCTTTTTATCTGTCTATCGGCTCTTTGGATATTTTGCATTTCATCCAATTTGTACGATGGTGCGTCAAGTCTTAATTCAGCGATCCGATCGATGACATCAGAGTCTCTGGTTGCATCGATTGCCCTCAGCTTCTGTTCTATCTGCCTGTTTCCCTTCAAATCATTTTCACTGCACCTTTTGTTGCTAGTGATGAAGTTGCCACCTAACGGGTGTGGAAAGGGTCAAACAACTTTGTGGGTCACATAAAGGCTCCAAACGGAACCGCCACAAAGACCTAAAACACCCATTTAAACCAACGAGGCCGGCTGTTTTTACGTTGAACAAATGAAGCAAAATAGTCACGTGTCATTAGTTAAAATGTGTTTTTCTGTCGTTAGAATACGATGTAAACAAACAAACAAAAGTTATTAATGACATGACAGTAATTTCATGATAGTCAGTTAACTTGTGGCTCCTATTATTCCTGCCTTATGTTGGTTTGTCTGGATTGACCTTTGAACTTATATCCAGCCAGTGTTGAACATTTCTGGATGAATTGTTGTTGTTTTTAATTTATGGACGCTGCAATGGAGATAAAGAATTGAAGGAATGACCACTGGAGGGGGTATTGCTACCTGACATGATCCACTCGCTTGATTTAAACGCCGATGTCCGGCCCTAAAAATCTTTACTTACTCGACCTTCCTGCAGTTCCTCACAGCTGGAATCAGGCGACGTCGTCCCTCATCTGAGGTGTTGTACTGCCGCAGGTTCAGCTCATCCAGAACCTCCTCTGACATCTGCAGCAGGTAGGCCAGAGCTGAACAGTGGATCTCTGACAGTATCCTCTCTGATTTCTTCTCTGACTTCAGGAACTCTTGGATCTCCTGATGGACTGACTGATCCTTCATCTCCATCAGACAGTGGAAGATGTTGATGCTTCTGTCTGGGGAGATTCCATCACTGTTCTCCTCCTTCAGGTTGTTGAGGACCTTCTGGATGGTTTCTGGGTGGCTCTCCATCTGATCCAACAGTCCACCCAGGATCCTCTGATTGGACTTCAGAGAGAGACCATGAAGGAAGCGAACAAACAAGTCCAGGTGGCCATTTTCACTTTTGAGAGATTTCATTAGTGCTCCCCTGAGGAAGTCATCAAGTGATGTGACTGGTTCAGAATATTCTAGGAACTTATTTATAACCGCTGTGTCTTTCCTGGTGTAACGGTGGAACATGAAGACGGCAGCCAGAAACTCCTGAACGCTCAGATGAACAAAGCAGTAGACTGATTTCTGGAAGATCACACTCTCTCTCTTGAAGATCTCTGTACAAACTCCTGAGTACACCGACACCTCGGAGACGTCCAGTCCACATCGCTCCAGGTCTTCTGAGTAGAACATGATGTTTCCTTTCTCCAGATGTTCAAACGCCAGCCGACCCAACTTCAGAAGGAGTTTTTTATCAGCCTTAGTCAGTTTCTCTGGTCTCTGCTTTCCTCCATACTTCTGCTTCTTCCTCTTTATCTGAACCCTCAGGAAGTGTGAGTAGAGGTCAGTCAGGGTTTGGGGCAGCTCTCCTCTCTGGTCTCTGGTCATCATGTCCTCCAGAACTATAGCAGTGATCCAGCAGAAAACTGGGATCAGACACATGATGTGGAGGCTCCTGGAGGCCTTGATGTGTGAGATGATTCTCTTGGACAGATCTTCATCACTGAACCTCCTCCTGAAGTACTCCTCCTTCTGGGAGTCAGTGAAGCCTCGTACTTCTGTGATCCTGTCAACACACGAGGGAGGAATCTGATGGGCTGCTGCAGGTCTGGAGGTGATCCAGATGAGAGCTGAGGGAAGCAGGTTCCCCTGGATGAGGTTCACCAGGAGCACGTCAACTGACGATACTTGTGTGACATCAGAGATGACCTGATGCTTGTTGAAACCCAGTGAAAATCTGCTTTCATCCAGGCCATCAAAGATGAACAGAAGTTTCCAGACAGTCAGATCTTCTGCTCTGATCTTCTGTAATGTTGGATGGAAAACATGAAGCAGTGAGAGAAGACTGTGCTGCTCATCTCTGATCAAGTTCAGCTCCCTGCATGAGAGCGGAAGCACCAGACTGATGTCTTGGTTCTCCAAACCTTCTGCCCAGTCCAGACTGAACTTCTGCACTGAGAAGGTTTTTCCAACGCCGGCGACACCGTTGGTCAGAACCACTCTGATGTGTCTCTGTTGCTCAGATAAGACTTTGAAGATGTCCTGGCACTTGATTGGAGTGTCCTGGATGTTCTTCTTGGAGGTTCTCTCAAGCTGTCTCACCTCATGTTGTGTGTCCACCTCCTCACTTTGTCCCTCAGTGATGTAGAGCTCAGTGTAGATCTTGTTCAGCAGGGTTCCACTTCCTGCTTCATGAGTTCCTTCAGTCACATGTTCACATCTTCTCTTCAGACTCATCTTATGACCTTCTATCACCTCCTGCAGTTCACCACCCTCTGAAACAAAGAATCTTTTAAATCCTTTTACAATTGTCATCTACAGCAGTAACACAGATGTCCTCAACTGGAAAATATTCTGTCATGTTTGAATGATAGAAGCAACAGTCGGGTCATGACCCATCTTACTGTCAGTTTGAAATGTTATGTCTTCTTATGTACACCTATTCTTTTATTTCATTGGGTTTCAATCTAATTTAGTCTATAACAACCATTTCCATGTCTTCCAAGAGTTTGCTTGGACTAAACAGCTGGTAAAAGCTGGATGATATTTAGAAAAACACATCAAACCTTCTCCAAACTCATCATACTCAGCAGACCCATTGTCCTGTAAAGGTCACCTGCCTTCAGCTCTTTAACACTTTCCACAACTAAATGACTAAATGTTGCTAAATACTGTCTAAGCATTTAGGAAGGTCTTCAGAGGGTCCAGGGGTTCCAGTGGAACCAAACAAGTGCTCTCTGGATCTTCTCTTGCACATTGTAAATACACAAGTTGTTCCTTTATTCCGACCCAAAAGTATCTTATAAATACAAATGTACGAGCTTACGTGAGACGCTGTTGTTCAGGTCGGCGGTCTGCAGTTCAGTTCTCCGTTTCTTTTCACCCTCGGGACAGGAGGAATCTCCAATGGAAGCAGACCGTTTCTGACACCTGTCAAAAATGGGAATAGTGGTTATACATGTCTACTGGGCGTTAGCAACGCCTAAGAAAGGCTGCGTTCACTTCTACTTTCAGTTTGCTCTGACAGTTGAAGATTGAATGAACACTGAGCAAAAAATATAAAGTTATTTACGTTCTAACAAGCTCGTTTAGTTGGAGAAAAGTGTATTTGATCTAAGTGTTTAGTGGCTTTTCTTCATTGTGAATTAATGTTAAAAATAAAAGTGCCAAATCAGGAATATAAACTCATAGAATAGAACAAAAGTTCTCCATTTATGCTCCAAATACAGTCGTCTGGTCTCTGAAACTGATCATTAAATAGCACAGAGGTCACGCGTATTCAAAAGCTTATTTCAACCATTTAGAAATGACTGATATTGTTGTCTATGGGTTTATTAGAACCAGGAGCCTTATAAATAGACTTTTTAATGAATTTTCATGACATGTGGTGGAACAGTGTGGCAGAACAAGCTGCACAGACCTGCCATGTCTTACCCATCCGTATCTAAATGGAGAGCTGGATCACTCTGCAATGATGGATATTGTTGGGAAACTTTAAAATATATGCCTAGGAATTTTAGTGAGATGATGTTAACCCATGTAGGAGAAATGACCAGTTAAAAACACAAGCAATTTTCAGTTTTAAAAGATTTACCACACTAAAATTAACATGGGAGTTAATGGGAGCGAACGCCTGACATGTTGGTGCACCGTTTCATTTTAAGGACCTGATGAATTTCATTTTTCACAATAGTAGAGGCTAATACCCACAAAATTATGTTTTGTATGGTTGTGAAATGTTCTAGGGCAGAGTTATGTGGTTCAGAAAACCTTACTTTAGCGGTGAGCCTTGAGGTCCAATACTGAAGTGTAAAGGGTGCCACACAAACACATCATCACGCTTTAGTTTTCTTACATTTCCTCTGAACTTCTGAAGTCTATTCCTTTATATTTGGAGTGGTCACTCTTCAGGGACACCCTGCTGGGCACTGTGGACTCTGCTCTGTCCTCGTCCATCCTGAGGAAATATCAGAAATATTGATGAGACTGTGATGAAGGTAAATAATCTGTAGAGGTTGTAGTTCAATAATCCCAATTCACTGCATTTTTATCAAACAGGAACATTTCTAATCCATTCTGGATAACAACTGAATCAATAAATCAGTGATGTCTCTGTATAATTTTCATGTTTTCAGAGTTTAAGCTGCTTTTTTAACTGTTCCCTGCAGTGAGAAAAGAACTGGCACCTTTTCCAGCCCCTCATCCTGCAGCACTGAATGTGCTCTAAAGTTCTTTCCAGAGCAAACGTCTCTGCACTTGCAGCAACATGTTGTAGTCATGGATCCGTGAGGAGAACCGGATACAGGAAACGCCCCCACTTTGATGCCAAAAACCCAACTGGTGGCCAACGGTGGTCCGGCAACGACGGGGACGCTGGTCCATCGGGCCCACAACACTGGTTTTCCACAGGCCAACATGGTGAAAGGACTGTGCACCGTTTCTTTTTAAAGACCTGAGGAATTTCATTTTTCACGATAGTGGAGGCTAATACCCACAAAATGATGTTTTGTGTGGTTGTGAAATGTTCTAAGGCAGAGTTATGTGGTTCAGAAAACCTTACTTTAAAGGTGAGCCTTGAGGTCCGATACCGAAGTTTTCAGGGTGCTCTTTGGACCAGTCGCTCTTCATGGACACACAGCTGGACACTGTGGACTCTGCTCTCTCTTCCTCTTCCCTCACACATTCGCTCATTTTTAAATGTGAGTCTAAACGGTTAAGCAGGAACAGTCTGCTGACACAGAAAAGAAGATTAAAGAACATGATTCTCAGCATGAAGACAAGCAGAGGTCTGTCCAGTGATGTATTGTCGGCTCATTCACATCCAAATCTATGATATGATGTCACCCTGTACATCATACAGGCCACATATATATTGGAAAAAAGTTTTGGGACATCTTAAAAGTTTACACCATGTTAAATATAAAATAGTTGTGGAAAAAATGTTTCTCCTGGGTGTTTCAGAAGGTGCGGTGGCATCAGACGGACGCACACAAATACAAATGAAATCATTTTTTATCTGGTTATGGTTTACAAGAAAACCTAAATTCTTTCAAGATGTCAGTTCTCAACATTAAATTCAACAAATAAGATGAGAATGCATTCAAAACTAAACAGAAATACGTCATCACATCATCAAAGTGGGTCAAATGCAGCATCATCTTCTGTCATCTCAGACAGGATTCCAAGAAGAGGATCTTCATTTTCATCAACGCACCTTGACATCTCATCATGGCTCGTCTGTCAGATTACAAGCAGCTTTTTTGATCAGGTGCATCATGTTTCTCACCAACACATGATGGTGCTGGAAAAAACATCTGTAGCCTGACCTAGAGGTCAAAACTCTGCATGGCGTGCACAGCTACTAGTTGCAGCTGCTGGTTGTGGCGGAGGAGATCCCAAACATATCTAGCAAGCTTGTTTTGGAGCAGAGCTTGTCCACCACCTCTGACCCCACTCATCACAGAAGTCCCACCATATCCATGGCCAGGTGTGTTGGCAGCATTGGAGCCAGCCTCAGGAAAAAGGTGTGTCAATATCTCAGAAGTGAGGATCAAGTTGCCACAACCCAACAGAAGTCAAGCAACCCAACATGCTGAATAGAATAGATGACACACAGCAAAGGGCAAAAAACACCCAATTCTGCTCAGACTAATCTGATCTGACCACATGTACAGGACCAAAAATATCAAAACACCATGGGTTTAGGTTTCCTTTCGTTTTCTTTACTGCTTCATTCAAAACAGAACACATTTCATAAATCCATAATAACAAATTCATATTCCACAAAGAACCAGTTGTTAAAACAATAAAATGGAATGCCTTGATCTCTCCCTCTTTCCATACTCTCCTTTTTTAAATAAAGGACTGATTGTCCCCCTGGTGGAGGGACAAAGAGAGGAGGCTAAAACTGTCGCGTTTGTGTCCCTCTTTCCGTGGATTTTTCCACTAACTGTAAATAATATTGTGACTTATTGTGAGTATTAAAATGTGCTTCCTCAACCTCTAAAATGTCGGCTCAGGGTTAGCGGAAAACGCAGTTAGAGGAAACACGCTACAAAGTTTGATCATCCGTCACAACATTCCCGTCGACCAGCCGCAATGTGCGTCCGAAACACGCGCACGCTCATTGCGCACACGCAGCTTATTAAGCCGCATCTCGCAGCGGAACATTGATTCGAGACGACAGCAGTGAAAGAACCAAATGCTACCTGAATATTAGAGGTTTTCCATCAGGGCGCGGTCACTCAAGATGGAGCCCGAAGTCGAGAACTTTCACTTTCGCTTCTTCTTCCTCTACACGTCACGTGTTCGTGGTTGGATCGCGTCACATCCAGCACAAGCGCCTCTCTTCAGAACAATTTGGTCCACGTTTTAACTGAAATACTGGGAAACAACTGGAGTTCGTCTGACAGATGTTCGTTTTTGGGTGCGGAATCAAACTGGGTCAACTTTTTGATCTATAGGATCCCCTCTGGTTCAAAGTGTCCCCTATAGGATATTGACAGTACTGACCTTTTGGGGGCTGCACACACCTCTTAATGGTGACGGCACCAACGGAGCTGATCCAGTTGTCATCAGCTGGCCAGTCGGACTCCAGCTCATTAGGGGAAATTTGCTGATCTGGAGGAGAAGCTTTCAAAACTTGACGGGCTGGGGGGGAATGACTGTAATTTTGGAATCAGCGTGCCAATTTGATTTTTAATCAGAATAATTTCAACAGGATATTTTCAAATTGTTCCCCAGTGGAGCTGCCAACTGAATATGGTGACCTGCTCCTACACACAGAAATCCGATGGCTCAGCAGGGGACGGATTTTGCTTCCTTTTTTGTCCCTTTTGAGTGAAATAAAAGAGTTCATGCAGTCCAGAGGGGAAGACGCCGCGCTGCTGGAGGACACTGGACCTTGCATTTTTAACAGACATTACTGGGAAACAGAACAGTTTGAACTGGGAGCTGCAAGGCAAAGGTGATACTGTTGCTGATAGGATCAGTGCTGTAAATGCATCTAAAGCCAAGATGAACATTTTCTCTGTGCATTTCCAGACAAAAGGTGCTGCACTTCCCCTCTGTGCAGATGGTGCTGAGAGACAACGCTTCTGCATGTGAGGCTTTGGACTAAAGCGCAGAAAAGTGCTCTCAGCTCATAAAAAGACTTGGGCGAGAGTTTGAGAACAGGTTTTGGGACCTGGATCAGCTTGAGCCATGTGTGTCCTTCATTTCTAACCCTTTCATGAACATGGACATATCATGCATTGCTCAGCAGTTCAGTGCAACCTTCAGCCTGGATGCTGCACAGATGCTAATTGAAATTGGAACATTGTGAAATGAGCTGCAGCTCAAAGCCTCTCAGGCTGCACCAAACTTTTGGTGCCTTGTTGACACAAAAGTACAGTGGTGTATGGAGCTCCAGCTTATGTCATTAGAATCTACATGATTCACTTTATTCATGCTTTTAGTGCTCTTGACTGAATTTTACCAGGTAAAAATGTACCTTTTCTGCCCCAATAAAAGAGTTCCTCTGTGTTCTAAGAGTTTAAAGAAATGCATTTAAAAACCTTAAAAGGAGGCCAGATTTCCTCCAAAAGCCTGGTTTGACCAGCAAGTCTGGCTCATTTACAGTTATTGATGAGCTCTTTTTCTGTGATATCTGTCATTTAAGTCCTAAAAAGCTATTTAAGGGTCGTTTTCCTTCCACTTCTCAATCACCGACGTGTCCAACTTCACAGGATTTAAACTTAACAGAAAATATAGGGACTCAACTTTATTTATACCCAAAATTACATAATTTTCATTACATAAACTTCCTCATGCAAATATTTCGACAGTATGATATTAAAATAACGCAAATGTAATTTAACTTATGCCAAAATGTACATGTAAAAATGTTTTGATCCTCAGTCACATAACACAAAGCAGATCAACACATAAGGAAACACAGTAAAGTTTCAAATTTTAAAAAATATCAAATCTAAATGTGGCGGGGTGGGGAGAGGTGTATCGGTCGACGACAACGCCACCTGGGGAATTTCACCCCAGGAATTAACCGGGAATCGGGCACACGCAGATAAGGTTCTATTCCCGAGGCAGAGACAAGATTGAGGGTTAAGCACTACGATTTTATTAAATCCAATAAACAAAATAATAACTCTGCGGTCTAAAAGTCAAACAAAAGGGGTGGACAGGGCTGGGGCCCCACCGGCAGGTGAAACGCAGTTAGGGGAGATAAACAAACTAAAAACACCCGTGCTACTGCAAACAAAACCACACACGAGGGGTGAGGAAAACGCCCTCCACCAGGGGTTGGGTCCCCGCCGTGGCCCGCAGCACCTGTCCACAAAGACAAGAGAACAATTAAAGTTCCAGCGGTAACAACTGACGCGACGAACACACACGCACACACACCTCACACAGACAGGCAAATAAATTGTGACCAACAAGAAACGAACAGAACAAAACCTAAAAGAGTAAATGCCAGTTGATACGATTTACGCACTGTTAAGAATCTAAAATGAAAGCAATAGCTCCGTGGTCGCCTCGGCGGCACCACTGCGTCTCAGCGCCGTCCCCCGAGCGAGGGGGGGCGAGAGAGAGCGAGAGCGAACAGGAGAGAGTCCCGAAAGCGGGACTGAGCCAAAGCAGCAGTGGGGAGTCAGTGACGCGCATTGCTGCGCCTTACCTGCCCAGTGCAAACTAGCGCGCGTGCCCTTACGGCAAAGCGTTGTAAACGGTTTCTGTTGGTCGAACCGCCCAGATCAGCCGCAACCCCGCCGTCCCGTCGAAGGGGGAAAACAACTAAAGCCAGCTGGAGGCAGTGCCTTATATAAACCTTTTCTCCCCACCCACCAATTAAGGCACTACCTCCATAGGGCACCTGTTCGGAGGGCAGGCCACGCCCTGCCACATCAAATATATTCACAAAAATAAGCATAAAAATTAAATTGAAAATCTGTGACTGTGTACTTTGCAATCCCTTGCTTATTCTAAGATTATTCTTTTTCTTATTTTAATTATTCCGTTTTTAGAATAGTTTATGGTTGAAGCCAGAACCTCTGAACGGAGGCAAAGCTTGACATGCGGAAAATGGGTGAGCTTCTTAATCACAGAAGAGGAATTTTAAAGTCTTGTTTAATGTGAAGAGGGATTAATAATTAAACTATTATACTATTTCAGACACTTTCAGCCTCAGCTGTATCTTTTATTATTATTTATTTTATTTTATTTTTTTTACAAAATGCATCTTTACTCTTTGGCCCCATCTACTGTCTGTTGTGTGTCTAATTTGATCCAGCTGGTTGTGTTAGCTTTACCTGCGCAGAGGTTCCTGCTACAATCAGGAACAAACTCCGCTTGTTTATTCTCACAGTCTGCTGATAAAATCTATTCTTGTTCTCCTAAAGCTGCAGAAAGCAGCAGTGGGCCTGACTTCATGCTGCACCTCCAAACCTGAGAATGGAGCCGAGCTTTATTGCTAAACAGGATTTGGGTTTTTTTTGTCCGTGCTAAATGGAAAGTGTTTGTCCTTTGGTGGTCCAACAGGACAACGATTTGGATGGATGGATGATTTGATGTTATTGAGAATAAAAACAGCTGAAAATGGAAGCAGAGATGTTTCAGAGCACCAGAGTTCAGAAAGAGTTTCTAATCAAACACCTGCATCTTTCAAAATATGGTTTCAACCCCTTTAACATGATCAAATAGTCATAACAATGAACAAGTATCACTTGTCCTGTTATTTATACTTGAATTCGTTATGTTTAATACATTTCCGTGTGTGTACAACCACCTCCTCAGCAACGATGCCCAATTCAACGTGGCCTACTACTGCAACGTTCTGGTGGATTCAGCAGGTCTCTGCTACTGGTCACCACCCGCCATCTTCAGATCGTCCTGCTCCATCTGCGTCAAATATTTCCCCTTTGACTGGCAGGACTGCACGCTCAAATTCACGTATGCACGGGCAGGATTTTTCATTGTTGTTTGAATCGCAGACAAACTCTGACATGATGGTTTAAACTGAGCTGAGTCAAGATTTGATAGAATCTAAACACATATGAGAGGAGAAAAAGGTGCAAAAATAAAATGCACGGTGCAGCTAAACTCTCCCAGTAGGAAAAAAGGCTTTTTAAATTCTGAACTGCATTTCCCATGTTGCCTTGCAGCTCTCTAACGTACAATGCCAAAGAGAACAGTTTGCTCCTGAAGGAAGAAACAGTCAATGACACCAAGTGGACGGTTGAATGGATCATTATATATCTTTTTTTTATTTTTTTATTTTTTAAAATTGAGCGGTTGCGGCTTATATACAGGTGCGGCTTATAGTCCGGAAAATACGGACTATATAATTAATATTATGCACAAGCTTTTCAGAACGCAGTGAGGACTGAAGCTACATTTTAGATGAGTTATATTTACATTGGCCTTTTTCTCCCACATTTCACTAAAGCTGCAGCAGAAAAGGCCAAAAGACCTGGAAAACAGAGCTGGCCAGCGTCTGCACACAAGTCCGTCAGACGCACCGCTCCATCGTCGACGGCAAGATCGCCATCTGATCCACACATCGAGGTGACTCTTTGCTCCATGTCCTGGGGACGCCACACTAAAGTGTGCCAATACGCAAACTTACACTAAAACGCTGGTTATATTCAAGGTTCCGGTAGCGGCTCCCGAGAGGACGACCGCCGTGATGGATGCAGCACCTCAGCCCTGGTGGCCCACAGCAACATCAGAAGCACAACCGGAGGTAATCCATTAAAAACAAGCTCAAGTTTGAGTATTCAGTGACTATATATCGGCTGCCGGATATAATCGTGTGTTTTCTTATTAGGCGACATACGAGGGATGGCACAAAATGTGGGAGTCTGCTCCCAATGGGCTCCCACAGGCTGACGTTGCATGGCTGAAAGAGGATGAAACCAATGAACTCTTCCAGAGGGCTGCATCCTTTCAGGACAAACATGGAAAGATGAAGTGGAGGAAGGTCCTGAAGGATGACAGGATGTGGTTTCAGCCTGTGGTTTCAGACATACTGTCCAAACAGCAAAAAGTCATCATCTCCAGGACTTGAAGGCCAGACTTTTGACACTTTTGCAGACTTTCAAAGGGCTGTGGACATTCTTCTGGGACCTCATTTCCAGGTGTAAGCAAAGAAAATTGGAGTGTTTTATTGACTGCACTTGACAATAAATGCTTCTTTGTACTTGACAATAAAGGCTTCTTTGAATACAATGCACATGTCTCATTTGTATTCTTTCACGCACGGGGACGACTTTCCAGTCCACACCCGAGACATGCAGGACCTTGAGGCCGTTAAAAAACTAATAAAATAAGGCTGTCGACAGGTCATGGCCACAGCTTTTGCATTTTTATTTTGTAGCACTCATTGGGAAATTAAGTGTTCTTGCTCTTCAGTGTCACCTGGGTGGGGCCACCTCTCTTTAATCAGTCAGTGCTTTATTCATTTCCAAACGTAGGACGCCTCCATTTCCAAGACACCTGGCAAAGTCTTCTGGGCCACCACAATGTAGGAACCTGCAAGGGACCAATGACAGCATCATCACTGTTTTTCTTGCACGACAAATGTTATTCCTCAACTACAGCAAGCAACAACAGGCCTATCTTCCCTTTATTTATCTTCCCTCCGCCATCTTTTCAATTTCTCGAGGCAGAAATCACAGGACACATGTGGAGCATCTCCTAATGTGGCACCAGGCTGGCTGCATTGCGGCCTTACAGAAGTAAAGGCATGCACAGAATAGATACGCAGGCTTCAGACACTACAGTGGGCAATATTCCTTAAAGCTCTAGAGGTGAAGCCTGCATTTGCCACCAAGGTCATTGCATGCTGCACCATTCTGCACAATGTGTGCTTGTGGAATGGTGACAGCATGGAACCCTCAGAAGAGGCACTTGGGTCAGATGACATTGGTCAAATGCAGCCAGACCTGCAATGTGGAGAGCAAATTCGGAGCAGACTGACTGCTGCCCTGTCAGCACCAACCCACCTCCCACCAGCTCTCTATGAACATGATTGCATTTAGGACTGGTCTTTATAATCCAGAATTTTGGAGCTTGACGTCTGTTCAACCTGGCTGCCATCATAAAGTCTTTTTTCTGGCAGGTTCCATTAAATTTGAATATTTTTTGGGTTCCATTTTTGTAAATATGTATTTCAAAATCATAATAGGATAAATGCAACTTGTTTATATATATGCAAGTGTGTGTTTTTGTAAATAGTTTTGGTTTCAAAATCAAAAAATTGTACCAATTAAATTTAAACTTTGAATAAAGCATTTGTTATCAACCATATGATGCCAAGAAAGCAATTTAATACATTCTTTTTTACATTTTGTCTACCAGTTTCTCTAAGAGATTTAAAAGTCTCTCCTCCCTGGCTTCCTCTCGTGTCACCCTTTCCTCGGCCCTCTCCAGCAGCTCCAGGACCCTATCGCACCGCTGGCGCTGGCGTGGTGCTGGCCCTGGTTCCTCCTCCTCTGTCCCTGACTCTCCATCAGGTCTATCTGGGACTGAATCTGGGGAGCCTGACTCAGAAAATGAATGGCTCTTCCCCCAGGCTGAGGCAATGAGGCATGGGGGCCGAATGGAGGGCCTGCCACCTATTGCCTGATCCATGAGAGGGAACTATTTCCACTTGTCAGCAGTGACCTCCCCAGATTCAGTGCCAGATCCTGTTGGTGGTCTCCGAAGCTCCTACAAACAGGGAATAAGCAAATAATTCAAACAGTAATGCTACATTTGCTATAACTATTAGTCCGTCACATTTAGACCAAATTTAAAACAATTATTACAAACCTTGTAGGTTTTTTTAAGGTTCTCCCATGTTTTTGCTGCTCGTGCTGGAGTCAGCATTCCATTCAGGCCAATTTTACAGTGGCCGAGAGGTGCAAAACACTTTTACAAGCGGATGAAACAAATTTACAAATGACGAAACACTTTTACAAGCGGCTGAAACAAATTTACAAGTAACATTTTCTACTGGAAAGGGAATTACCGACCCTTGGTACGGTTGGGCCAATGGATGCGTTCCGTCGGTACAGTTGGTAATACCCTTTCCGTAAGAAAAAGCAGCCGGCAGAAAACAAATTTACAAGTTACTTTTCTTACGGAAAAGGTATTACCAACTTACTTTTTCAGCCGGAAAGGGAATTACCATCATTTGAATCGAAAGCGGGTACGGACTTCATCGTGACGCAGGATGGACGACATGCAAGTGGCCTTTTGCCCGTTTTGTGGCAAACATTTGAGCAGGTTGACGCCGATTTGTGGTTTCTGTGGTCGGTCTTTGGCATTTTTAAATGCCGCAGCCCAGACTGAAGAACCAGCCGTACCGGGGACGTCTCAACAGCCTGTTAATGCTAAGCAAAGTTAGTGTAGCATAGCCGTCGCTATCTGAAGTACGTACAACGTGAATCAGCTGTACCATTGGTTAGCGGCTGCTAACTTTCTAACTGAAGAAAAGAAGGACATTGTGGCAGACTACGTCCGATGGTATGTTATTGACCGCAACTCATCTGTAATTGACAGGTAAGTTAAATTTGCATTTGTTTTTTTGTCGTTCCACCCACCCCCCAAAAATGAAATTTGCTTGAAATGTCTCATGGCATGTATATCTATGTGTTAGTTGGCACTACACAGCAGTGAAAGTGTTTGTGTTCACGTTGTAGATTCAAAGATGGCCTTTCAGCCCTTCAGTTTCTGACAGCACTACAGCAACACCCTTCTTTGCTGACCCCAGTTCTGTGCCACTCTGAAAAGCGACTCACTGGCTTTGACATTGAGACTCTTTACACCTGACGTCAGCTCTGCAGGGAGCAACAGGAGACAAAAAGAAAGTGTAATCTTGGCGTACTGGGCAGACTATCTCCTTGGCTGTGAAGGTTTGTTTTGTTTTTTGTTATAACTACCATGTACTGTATATCTACCTGAACATTTTTTCTTTGCAGAGGGCGAGGCTTCTGTGTCTGTGAAAGACGTTTTTGTTACGAGCGGTTGTATCAGGACCCGAAAGCAGGCAGAACACAGTGGCGTATCGTTTTCCAAGAAGCTTTATTAAAGTTTATAGAACGTTGAGCAACTCAAAAAGGCGTGGAGACCACGACTCAGTTCTTCATCAAAACAGGGAATGTAAACTTACGACAAAAATCCCGAGCGGGGTCAAAAGCAGTCCACGAAGGATAAAGACAAACAATAATCCGATAACCGGGTTCAAAAGTTATCCACGAAGAAAAAGTCTCACGATAGTCCAGGAGGGTATAGCCGGGGTATTCCGAAACAGACAAGACACGCCAACGCTGGCCACCCGTGAGAACAGTCCATAAATAGGTGGCTTGATTACCGATCATCTGCAGGTGCACCAGTCCCCGGCACCACCTGCGGCTGAGGCATGGCTCCACCACGCCCCCCGCAGGAGAAACCCTGCAAAAGAGTTCCCAAAAACTGGGAACCAGACAGTTTTGATGTTTGCCACAGGGCTGACATCACTTCCTCCTTCTTGGTTGGAACCGTTGCCAAAAATTGAGTTCCTGGATGGCTCTCCAATGTCAAATACTTGTTCTAACTTGTTGAAATTACCACTCCTGGATTCCTACAGTGTGTTTAAGGCACAAATGGACTTTGGAATTCAGAATAGTCCAGGATTTGGCTGTTTATGAGCCATATTGGACTCAAAAAATGTTTATTGTTCTGCTGTTATGCCGTTGTCATTGGTGCACCTAAAGGTGCAGTTCCAAGTGTTTTGATGTTAAAGTAAGAGGCCGTTAAGTGATGTTAAAGATGTGTTTTGTTGCAAAGTAAGAGGCTGTTTTGTTTTTTGTTTTATTTGGGGGGGGGGGGGGGGGTCATCATTCTGAAACTGTGTTCTGTTCATGAAACAGTAGTTCACGATTTTATCTATTTAAAAAAAAAGGAAATCCATGCTCATTACTACGCATTATGTTTATTCATATTTCACACTTTTAAATAATGATGCTGCAGGTGACAAATTAAGACACTTTGTGTACAAGTTACACCTTTATAATGTCTTTTCAATCATAGCTGAGTAATTTCTTTTAGTTTCAGATACAGCACAGTTGTAGACTGCCAGTCCTCTGCCTTCTGTAAATGATTGCTCTGCATGGCCAAGTCCAGGTACTCCTGCATGTTTGCATCCCCACATGGAGCTCTTGTCAGGGGAGCCTCAGGAAAAGCATCCAGTTGAGTCTGTTCGATTTGAAATCCACAGTCTCTGGAGTCAACCTATGTTACACAGAAGATATTATTATATTTATTTGAAAAACAAAATTACTGCAGACAATCTACCATCAAATATTACCGGTGTGGTAAGTAGTAGAGCTCATTGGGCACTCCTCCTGGACATGATGCTGTTTTGGAGGGCTGGACCCTGTGGCTGTACCACAATCAGGATGTTGTTGTCATTAGCACTCACGGTTACAGCTGCAGCTGGCAGGAGTTTAAATGTGGAAAAATGAGCATTTTGTTAGCGGATGCTCTGCAGGAGAAGCTACGTTTCAGCGGCCCTGCGTGTTCCATCAGTCAGGGACATTTGAATCGATGCTTTTTCAGCTCCCCACAATCAAGAGTTTGCACAGGGATGTTTCTTATTTCTAGGTGCTCCTGGGAGGCGCCATGTGCTCAATAATGTGAATTGTAAAAGGGTGACAAGCAATTTTTTTGGCTTCAAAGACTTGGCAACGCCTCAGTGGAATTTAAATGACTTTAAATTTCCACAGGTTGCATTTATGGACTCGCTGCGCAGAGAATGAAGGAATATTATGCCATCAAAGAGGGTAATTTTTCCAATTATATGCACTCCGGTCATGCACATTTGAATACAGCTGAATGTTTTTATGGTTTTCAGGCTGGCGGGGAAGCGTTCTTGGCGTCTCCTCTCCTCTGGAGGTGTCGCGTGGGGGGGGGGGGGGGGGGGCCGACCATCCCTTGCTTTCCTATCACCCTCCTCCGGGTTGTGAACATATTGCCGCTGGTGGGCCGCCAGGGTCGGGGCGGCGCAGCTCTGCCCTCGTTCTGCTGAGAGACGCAGCTGGCCCGGCCGGCGTTCGCACAGCCCGAGCCGCACAATCAATCAAGTCGGAATTTCATTAATTTCCTACGGAGGTGAGCAGCCAGGGAAGGCGAGCGCGCCAGCCAAGAAACATCTGGACACGGCGCCGCTCCACGTGGCCGCCGGGCTTGGGCGAGGAGGCCGTTCCAGCGTCCCCTCCGTTATTATTCATCATCCTTCGGCCTGCCAAGAGCGCGCGGGTCAGAAGTTTGTTGTTGGGTTTTCCTCATGATGGAACAAACATCCCAGCAGGACCCAGGCTAACTTAGCGCTAAGCCTTGTCGGTCAGCGAGGGCAGCTGCTGTGCGCTTCACGTCTTTGAAATTGTTGTGACGTCCTGGCGGAGTCTGAGCTCCTCACAGGCGCCGCAGCCTTTATGAAAACACACAAATATCGTTCCTGTTTTGTTGGTCATTCCGACAAATCCACGTGTGTGTAGAGCTGTCGGAGGGACGCTGATGTTTGGAGGCCCCCCTCCGATGATACAAATCTGCTTTGTATCATCACGCAACTCCCTCCCGCTGGCGTTGTCGGGCTAAATGTTCAAAGGCAGCAGAACGCAGCGACGGGGGGGAAATATTAAACTTGCACCGCAAACTTCAAAGCCACTTCAAAAGCTTCTTCATGCTTCAGCGCCTAATCCTCAAAGTGCTCCCCGGGATTGCACTGATAGCACCGCCGTGTCTAGCAGGCACAAACATCCTGGTCACCGCCGCTGAGGTGTGGGGCGCAGAGAAAGGAAGAGATGAAAACAGAAAACTAATTAGTCCAAGTCTCGTCCTTTCCCTGCGTCAAACACAAAAGCCCCCGACGGAACGTCCGGTAATTCCCGACGCCACCGGGGCGATGGAGCGGTCACTGCGGGCAGCAGGCAGACAAGGAGGCAAGGTTCCGAATTTCTGCTCAGCCTGAAGGTTCCGACTCCTCCCCCTCGACTCAAATATGGACAGATTAGGTGGAACTGGGTGTGTTTCTGTTCTGTCACTGGATGAGGAGCTTCGGAAGTGCCGACTTGCTGTTGCTTTAGCCACGAGAGCAGAAAAACACGCCGTTTCCTTCTGGATTAATGTGATCTTTTGAAGACAGAAGATGCAATTCTGGCAAATATGAGTTTCACCCCTCTTCACTCCGCAGGTGTCCGGGAGATTTGGATTCACTGAGTCGGGAGTTCAGCGAGCAGACGTGTTATGTTGATGGCACTCAGCAAGCTCGCCGTCCGGCAGGAGGAGCAGACGTGGGCAGACCGTCAACACAATCAGACCGACTGAGGGGAAAAGCTCCAATGAAACATCCGAGGGGACTCAAACTTGACCAGGAGGGTGCAGCTAGCTGCACACAGGTGCACCACATTAGGGGGGGGCAGCCGCAGACCACAGACAGGAAGTTCAAGCCAATAAAAGACACAGACAACAACTACAACACAACAAAAACATGAGATAGAGACGAAAGAAAGCATGAACTGCCTCATATACCCGACGTGCCAACGTGTAACTAAGTACAAACACGTAGAAACGTCTGAATCGCCACCAAAATGGGATCATTCCTGCCATCGGATTCAATAATTCCCTCCAGGGACGCCTGCAGCTCTCCCACCTTCACCAGAGTCATTTTCAGAGGAGATTTGATTTGATTTTTTTATACCTTTAAATGAATTTCAAGTACTTTCCACACCGACTGAATGCAAACGTGGGGCCGGTTGGACAGACAGCTGTGGGACCCGGCAGCGTTTACGTGGAGATACGAGTAGTGACGAGAAGATCCTGGACCCCGGACTGGTGGACACCGAGGCAGCTCAGTGGGGGATGGCAGATTAAATCTGATATATAAATATATACAGTATTGATAGAGTGCAGAGCTCAAGGATTTAATGTCTCTGGCTCATTGAACATTAATGACATGGCAGAAACCTGCACTCAGACACTGAGCCGCGCTTGTATCCCCCCTCGCGCTCTGAGAGGTTAATGCAACTTTTATTACAGATGCCGTCTTCAGCTGTATGTGTCCCGCACAGGCAGACAAGCAGAGCTGCTCACGCTCCAGGGTCCTTTTCTTAATATGGCAGCGCTTTAAATGCACCTTTATTCTGCGGGAACCACTCCGGAGCTGCTTTGCACTTTCTTTTCCTGCCAATAAAGGTAAAGAGTAAACATGGGAGAAATCAGCAGAGCTGATCCAACACAAACATCTGTCACCGCGGCAACCCCGACACAAGCTAATAACGCTGCTCACTGCTGCTAATACCGCCCAGAAATGGCTACATTAGCCACATGATTGGTCGGCATTTGCCGTTGCTGCGGTAGAATGTTGGAATTTCATCCAAAACTGAAGGAAAAGAAGAGCGTTGCTGCAAATCTGAACCTTTGGTTTCGTCCAAAACAGCTGAATTTGTGACTTTACAGGACAATTTCAGCAGACCAGGACTTCTTTACGTTTCCATTCACAACAAAATGACGGGTCATTTTACCGTCGCGCTGCTCTTTGAAGCACACGTTGTCTTTCTGCGTAACTGTGAAGCTAAAGGAGCGCTGCAGAGCGCGTTTTCTACGTGGTGATGTGAAGGATAAACGTCGACGCTAAAGTGAAGCTCTCACATCCAAACATCTCAGCTCAGCTCTTTCACAGCAGCCAGGTTGGGCTGACCCGTTTTAACCCTCCACAACAGCGGCGAGATCGTCAGAGATAGAAAATCCGTCACCTTCCGAAGGAAAACACTCACGATTCAGCGTTCCTTTATGCTAACGCTGAAGGCTGCTGCTGCTTCGACACGACAGAATCTCCTTTCTGCTGATGCTCTCTGTCCGTGGTGCTGAACACCAGAACCAGGACCGGTTTACAGGTCCACCCCTGTGGGCCTGACCTGTAGAAACAGGCCCGAGGGGCACCTATCTCCCCCTAGAGGAGGGCAAGTGTCACTACACCATATCTGACCGCCGCCGATGCTACTTTTGGTGAGTGCGATGCTACACAACGCTCATAATCTGTGGCAGCTAGCAGCGCAGCGGCAGAGATCGCCTCCCCTCCACCTCATTTGCTAACAAATATCAGCGAATACCCGGTGCGCCGCTGATCGCACCAGACAGGAAAGTAATATCGATGCATTAGCGTCTGACTGCAGTTGTCAGAGGGAATGCAGCGCGGGCTGGCGTAGCGCACAGCGCTGTAGACAACTGTCACCATGCATTCATCACGGCGCCGGTCGCCACACCGTTCCCACCTTAAGCACTGGCTAAATTAATCACTCTCCCCGTCACATCCAAGCCTCCGGGAGGAGCGGCGCCAAAGGCTTTACGGTCTCCGAGGAATTCGCTGGGTGTCCGTGATAAAACCTCCCTTCAAGCGCTGCGTGTTTCCCTTCCTTTCTTGCCCCGTTAAGGCCTGTTAAGTTGGCAGGTTCGCTACTGTAACGTTTTTAAATCTCATTTAGCATTCCGCCTCAGCGCCACCTCGACCACCGCGGCTGTAAACCAGAGCCGACGGCCGGCGCTTCGCCACGCCAGACGTGCCGGCGCGTGATTATCGACGCCTGAAGGCGTTCGGGACCGAAGCGACTGCGCGATTCCGGAAGCTAACGGAACATCTGGAAGCGAAGCAGATGCTCGCTAACAGGAGGGAGGGGCCGCGCGGCGGCGTGACATCACACCTTTTACACTAGATGGCACATTTACGCCAATTTATCACGTTACAGCCGACGCGCAAATCAAGCCGGCGTAGGTGGACTACGCTCACACGTGCACGGATCCAGCCTGGCGCCGCTCGTCAGTCACACGGTGCGTCTGGGAGGGGCCCTGGAAGGTCACCAGACCGGCCTTTATGAACATGTGAAATTAGACGCATCGATCACGCCGAGCTCGGCTCGCTAGCGCAGGGACGCCGCGCAAGGAAAATATGCTAAACTCCACCCGGCTCCACGGCCGATAAGTCGGATCAGAGTGGGAACAGGAAACGCGGGGGAGCAGAGGCCTCGCGTTGCCTCGGGCCACGAGGAGCCAATCAGAAGCTGGGCTCCAAAACACGAGGGCGCTGGGTTCAACACGCAGAAAAGAAGGAAGGAGCCTCCCTGCGAGCTGTGGCACCGCCTCACACTTCCCTGTTTTGGGCCGACGTTTTGGGCCAGATCAGACGGCTCGTTTCAGACACGCAAACACACACAAGCAGACGGACGGAACTCATTCACTTTATTGAGGCGACGGGCGGATTCGTGTTCTTTCATCAGCGTTTCCTCCAGGAGTCTGCAGAAATAGTGCAGGATATTTTAATCAAGAACAAAGGGAGCGTGCACGCGGAAGTGTGCGCGGATCTAATGCTCGTTCCATTAAACGGGATACGTTGACAAGTCTGGAGCTCCTGCTGGAAGGATTATATAGAATAATGGTCTGAATGTCCTTGGCAGCCTCCCTGTGTTGCTGCTCATATCAGCACGATTCTGCTGCTGGTTTTAAACGGAGGCGTCGCGCCCAAAACCACAACGTGCACGTGCAGAGGGGAGACGCCGCTAAGACGCGATGCACGTGGAGTCATGAGATGCGGCGACCACATCAGGACCTTCGCCTCCGTTAGCGCTTACATTAGCATCACGGGCGCTTCAGCGGGACGCCGCCAGGTTAAATCCGGCGCCGGGATCATGGATTTGGACCTTGTTGGTCGTTTTTTCCTCCCCTCACTCGCTTCTATTTCAGCATCAAATGACCTTTAATGCCGACTCAACATCCCTCAGCCGGCAGCTTTAATTGGGAAACCATGATTCCATCCACCCATTAGCTCCGACCTCCTCGCCTCCTCCCGCTCGCAGGGGGCCGCAGCTGATCTTTGACGTTAGCCGGGTCGCCCCCGGAGTCTGGACCGGTTCATCACCGGCCTGACACACACACACACACACACACACACACACACACACACACACACACACACACACACACAGAGACCAGTTAATTGTCTGCCACCAATTAACGGGCCGGTCTTTGGAGCGCTGGGGAACCCAGAGCTGCTCCGCCACGCCTGAAGTTTCCTTCTTTTCTGGCAAATTGCTCAGTTTCCAATCCATGTTGCTTTCCTCTCCCTCTCCGCCTCCTCGGGGACCCTCCGGGGAATGTTTCGCAGCTCATTTTTGCCACCATTTCGCCCTTTTAGAGCATTTTGAGCAACAGGCAACGACAACCTGGAGCAGCTTCTGTCGTCAACGCGTCGGGCGGCTTCTTCTTTTTTTCCACTCGCCATTACACTTCGCAGCTCATCGTCATCTCCGGCAGGTTTCCAACTCTAAATGGGTTTTCAGACGCTTTTAAACACCAGGATGACGTCACAGACGAATGCGGCCAATCAGGGAGCAGAAGAAGAAGACCAAGCCAATGAGTTGAACCAGTTTTTCAACAGGTTTGACTCTAGCTCCCCCTCCCCCAGCTGTCCCAATATTCCTCTGGATAACAATGGGTCCCCTTCACACCTCCCAGAGCCCCTAACACCTCTGCCAACTTCTTCCCCCTCCCCCCTGCTGACACCCTACATGGATCCCAGCATGTCACCCATCCCCCCGACAGGACTATCCTTCACGTCTGGCCAGGTGAGGAGAGAGCTGGAGAGGCTCAACCAGAGAAAGGAGAAAGAAACCATTTTAATACATCTGATTTCTCCGTTGCGGAACCACAGGTGTGGTCAAAGTCACGGTCACAATCTCTTCTTCAACAGTGGTTCATTTCACAGCTGAGCGCAGCGGCACTGAAGCCACCAAAGATGCATGTTTAATGTGTTCCTCGCAGAACGTCTGCTGAAACCACTAAATTAGCTCAGAAGAAGCCCGCTTGTTGGGTGTCGGTGACGGGGTGTGAGGCTTATCTCCTCCTGGTTGGATTTATGGAGGGTTTTACAGGCAGGAACGCCTTTTTGGGCGCTGCGCTAGCTCCTGCTTCAGGGAGCAGAAGCTGTCACCTGACAGTGGAAACGTGACCTTAATCTGCAGGACAGGACTCGTCAGCAGGACATGATAATGGTCCAAATAACAAAAAAATGATCTCTTGTGTTACACACGGAAGAATAAAACGCTCTGCAACTTCTGTTCAAGCTGTGAACTGCTCGCTCCTCAGAACGGGGGGGGGGGGGTCCAACTCTCAGGCTGTGCCAGCGTGCACGTGGGACTTGTCCCCCTGCTGCAAGACCATAAAGTTTGCCTGCTTTTTTAAATCAGACGCTTCCTGGTTGGAATTGTTAGCAGAGAATTCGCCTGCAGGATGCTAGCGTCCAGTGCTGTCCTGTGCTACGCTAGCTCCTGACGGTGATGTGGCTCGTGAAAGGATTAAACGAGCGGTGTGTGTGTGTGTGTGTGGGGGGGGGGGGGTCTAGTGGCCGTACTCTGCCATCCGATTCTGCAGCCGCCAATAGCTGAGCGGGCCCGCGCCGCCTTTGGCGTCCACGGCGGTCTCACCTTAAACATGCGGGTGGGGGGGCGGGGGCCTCTTTCAGACTGTCGCCTGCTCTTGTCCCCGCCGCCTGCCCGGGTGTAATGAATGGCTGCTGTGACGCCGCTGGCAGGTGAGCCCTGCAGCGAGCCGACTGGCGCCCAGCCGCAGCTTTGTGCCGCTGGGCTCTGGGCATTAAAATGCAGAGCTTTGTGCTGAAGGACGCAGGTTACAGCGACATGATTTATGCACGAGCGCTTCCAGATACTATCCTCCAATAAAAGCTTGCAAAGTGCTCTTTACGGCCCGAGTTTGGCTCATTGGAAAGAAGATAAAGTCGATTCATCAATTGGCGTTTACAGGTGGGGAATGCACATGTGCGGAGGATCAAAGGAGATCAAAGCAGCGCGCACGTCCTGCCTCCGACACCTTCATGCTACCTGCTCCGCTTCGCAGCGCCGGGAAAAAGAGCCCGACTGCGACAGGAACGCCACGCGTGCACGTCGGGGAGTTGTAGCCCGAATGCTAACAACATGAATATTACAGATCCTTTCAAAATGGAGGCATCGCACACAAGAGGCTCAGCCTGCGTCTAATTAGCACTCTCAGATTCTCCTCCAGCCACCCGGACGAGTCCGTTTTCTCCACAGTTTTCCGAAAAAAAAAAGAAAAAGGAATCGGAACGTGAAAACTGACGAAAGCGAAGCAGCCTTGTTTGTGTTTTACGCCTTCGAAAAGTTCCTGTTGAACAAAAGGAGCCGTTCGTTAAACACGCCGAGCGCCCGTCGCCGGCAGATTTGGCAAAATTGGTCGTGTCGCTAAGCTAGCGAAGAACATCTGCATATATGGAGGCTCCCGCAGCAAAGAAACACATCATTAAATATAACACATACAGAGCAGCACGCACACCGACGCACGGCGGAGGAAGAGCTGCCGCTTCCAACATCAATTTGCCACCATATTCTGTGGCTCAGGTGGTTACCATAGCGACACAGAGGTCAAAGTGTCCTCGGGAATATATCCGGAACCCGAAACGTTCCGCGTAGCGACAGAGGGAAAGGCCGAACGCTCTTAGACGACACTCAAACGGCCGCCGTTTATTCGGATTAATTAGGCTAGCTTCGTAATCTGGGACTGATGACATCACCTGGAGATCAAAGCGGCAGATTAATGCGAGACGTGCTGAGATCGCGTCCCGGTAAAGAGGTAATTAGGCCCGACTGCGACCCTCCTGCCCCGCCGGGGCAACTGCGTTTTGAATACGAACCACGACCAGAGTGACCGGCACAGATAGGACGTAGCATCTGTAGCTAGCAACTGTGGTCGTATCAGAAGAAAGGGGTTGGACTCCACCATGTTAGACCCTCCCTATTAGTAATAAGTGATTAGAGAAACAAAGGTAAAACCTTTAGCCTGTTGAGAATTTAGCCTAGCATTAACAGCTAAGGTCATCTCTATAGTCAGCTAGGATCACCCTCGCTAGACCTGGCGAGGGCTAATTAAGTGAAACCCTTTTTTGCAGTTAAATTGATGCGAGTCAAATCTCGACAACATTTTAGGTGATCCGTACAGATGCTACGAACGAGACGCAGGCTAACGCCTTTAACGTTCATCAACAACACGCGCGAATGTGAAGAATCTGCAGAACTTTTACCACGAACAGCTTCTCTGAACCGTTAATAGCTCGCCATGCCGGTGACCTTTGACCCAGCTGGGAGTCCAGCCTCCAAACCTCGTTGCTATGGAGTGACGATGCTAACTCGTGAAGCCGGTTGGCTGTAGTTTGGTGTAATCACGGTGCCCTGAGCAGCAACTGTCAGGCTAAAAGAAGACGAGAGACGGATGAAAATAGATATTTTTGACGTAACTTTTGTGACATTTCCTTTGAACAAAGGAGCGGCTGGCGTCTGGAGCCGGAGCTACGCTAATGCTAAAAGGTTTTTGTCTGCTCAGATCTGACCTTTGCCCAAAATCTGTGCGTCAAAATGACAAAAGGAATCATATTCAGAGTGAAAGCTGCCGTCTGTGCCGAATCTACGTGCGCATTTAACTCTTTTCGACTTTCTTCAGCTTCTACTTTGTGATGGAATCATCCCTGAAATCATCAAAGAGCATCAAAGCGGCGAGCAAGCGCGTTCTGATCGGCTGGAGCGAGTGTCTGTCTTAGGCTATTAAGTGTAAACTTATGGATTAAACCCGTTCATTTATCATTCCTTTCATGTTGACGTCGTTCTCTTTCTCATCTTGAAGAAGAAAAATCAAAGAAGAAAAAAAACAAAAAAAAACCAACAGCATAAAATACATGAAAGCTAATTAGCTGTTTTCCTGGAGCTGGAGCTTTGCTAGCTTATTAAGTTACAATTAAAGTCACAAGAACTTGAGCTCGTCAGGAAATCGGGGTCACGTCGAGGTCAGAAAGGGGAAAAACTGTCTCCGGAAAAGCTCCGGCTGCCGGTGGCGGAGCCGGAAGAGGTGTGAAGGTTTCCGACGATTATCATCGAGGGTCCAGAGATGCCGGCTCACAGAGAGAGCTGCCTCGGAACGGGAGGGAAAGCTTCACGGAGGCCGAGAGGACGGTCCGATAAGGCGTCTTCAGTCCTTGCCAGGGCTTCCTCTGTGCTGGAGGAGTAATCATAAAAGGCAGGAACAGAGAAGGTTCGGGAAGAGTCGCCCTTTTATTCCAGCCAAGACAAAATAGAAGCATCCGTCCAGCCGCTAGCGCTCAAAACCCCTGGAAGTTTAGGAATTATTAATGGCATTAAGCCTTAAGGAAGCTGAAGCCTGGGACAAACCCACGTTTCCCTTTTTTTTCCCTTGAAAAAATGGTGATGCAGCAGATGAGCGGGAGTTGACTGGCTACCACCAGCCATGTCTCAATGTCTCCAGCCCATAGTGTGGATTCTTTACGAGATCAGACAGCAGCTTCACTCCTGAATCCTGCAGCTGGTTCTGACTCAGGTCCAGTTCTCTGAGATGGGAGGGATTGGACCTCAGCGCCGAGGCCAGAGAGCCACAGCTGATCTCTGATAAGCTGCAGTTAAACAATCTGAAAAATGCAGGATGAGGTTATACGGTGCAGGTCTGCATGTTATCTGCGTCAGTACTAAACCTACGTTAGTTCTTAGTTGGGTCAGACCTGAATTCACGATATTCCAAGGAATGTTTTTAATGTGGTGCATCACAGCAGTGTTGAGAACAGCCTCACTTCACCATCTTAGCAGCTGGTATATAGGTAGAAAAATGAAGACTGACCTGAGCCTCTCCAGTTTACAGTTTGGACTCTCCAGTCCAGAACAGAGCCGCTTCACTCCTGAATCCTGCAACGTGTTGAAGCTCAGGTCCAGAACCCTCAGATGGGAGAGGTTGGACTTCAGAGCTGAGGCCACAGAATCACAGCTGGTCTCTGATAAACTGCAGCCCAATAGTCTAAAATAACAATTATTTTGAGAGAAGACAAATAAAAATCAAACATGGAAACATTTATTGTCTAACTAGTTACACCTGGGAAAGTACTGGATCATCTCTGACTGACCTGAGAGTCTCCAGCTCACAGAGAGGATCCTGGAGAAAACCACAGAGCAGCTTCACTCCTGGATCCTTCAGCTGGTTCCCACTCAGGTCCAGAACCCTCAGATAGGAGGGATTGGACCTCAGCGCCGAGGCCAGAGAGTCACAGCTGATCTCTGATAAACTGCAGTTAATCAATCTGAAAAATGCAGGATGAGGTTATACGGTGCAGGTCTGCATGTTATCTGCGTCAGTACTAAACCTACGTTAGTTCTTAGTTGGGTCAGACCTGAATTCACGATATTCCAAGGAATTTTTTTAATGTGGTGCATCACAGCAGTGTTGAGAACAGCCTCACTTCACCATCTTAGCAGCTGGTATATAGGTAGAAAAATGAAGACTGACCTGAGCCTCTCCAGTTTACAGTTTGGACTCTCCAGTCCAGAACAGAGCCGCTTCACTCCTGAATCCTGCAACGGGTTGTCGCTCAGGTCCAGAACCCTCAGATGGGAGAGGTTGGACTTCAGAGCTGAGGCCACATAATCACAGCTGGTCTCTGATAAACTGCAGTGTCTCAGCCTGGAAAAGGAATAAATGGGGCAAATAAAAACACATTTCTAAATCTGAAAATGAAGAGAAAAGCAGAAAATGTAAAGAAATTTAGAAAAGACCAACAGAGGCCTCCTGACCTGAGCGTCTCCAGTCTGCAGTTTGGATGCATCATTGCAGAAGACAGTAACTTTACGTCGGCATCTGTCAGGCTTTGGTTCCAGCTTAAGCTCAGCTCCCGTAGATGAGAAGGGTTTGACGTCATTGCTGAGGCCACAACTTCCCAATGACTCTTTGAAAGAACATCACCAGCCAGTCTGTTGTATATGAAACAAAAATAGTGAGTCAAACTTTGGGATTTCTCATCAACTTATCTGAGAATCTACCTCAACACAAATGTAGCTCATTTCAAAGCTAAATTCAACACCGTAGAGCAACAGTTTGAACGACCATCAGATCTGAAATGCAACTGAATTATTCTCAACATTTGTCTTATTTTAGAACAGCTCATAATTACTCAATATTTTAAATGATTATAGCAAATGGTTTAAAGAAACGTGCATCTTTTTATCTGTCTATCGGCTCTTTGGATATTTTGCATTTCATCCAATTTGTACGATGGTGCGTCAAGTCTTAATTCAGCGATCCGATCGATGACATCAGAGTCTCTGGTTGCATCGATTGCCCTCAGCTTCTGTTATATCTGCCTGTTTCCCTTCAAATCATTTTCACTGCACCTTTTGTTGCTAGTGATGAAGTTGCCACCTAACGGGTGTGGAAAGGGTCAAACAACTTTGTGGGTCACATAAAGGCTCCAAACGGAACCGCCACAAAGACCTAAAACACCCATTTAAACCAACGAGGCCGGCTGTTTTTACGTTGAACAAATGAAGCAAAATAGTCACGTGTCATTAGTTAAAATGTGTTTTTCTGTCGTTAGAATACGATGTAAACAAACAAACAAAAGTTATTAATGACATGACAGTAATTTCATGATAGTCAGTTAACTTGTGGCTCCTATTATTCCTGCCTTATGTTGGTTTGTCTGGATTGACCTTTGAACTTATATCCAGCCAGTGTTGAACATTTCTGGATGAATTGTTGTTGTTTTTAATTTATGGACGCTGCAATGGAGATAAAGAATTGAAGGAATGACCACTGGAGGGGGTATTGCTACCTGACATGATCCACTCGCTTGATTTAAACGCCGATGTCCGGCCCTAAAAATCTTTACTTACTCGACCTTCCTGCAGTTCCTCACAGCTGGAATCAGGCGACGTCGTCCCTCCTCTGAGGTGTTGTACTGCCGCAGGTTCAGCTCATCCAGAACCTCCTCTGACATCTGCAGCAGGTAGGCCAGAGCTGAACAGTGGATCTCTGACAGTTCCCTCTCTGATTTCTTCTCTGACTTCAGGAACTCTTGGATCTCCTGATGGACTGACTGATCCTTCATCTCCATCAGACAGTGGAAGATGTTGATGCTTCTGTCTGGGGAGATTTCATCACTGTTCACCTCCTTCAGGTTGTTGAGGACCTTCTGGATGGTTTCTGGGTGGCTCTCCATCTGATCCAACAGTCCACCCAGGATCCTCTGATTGGACTTCAGAGAGAGACCATGAAGGAAGCGAACAAACAAGTCCAGGTGGCCATTTTCACTTTTGAGAGATTTCATTAGTGCTCTCCTGAGGAAGTCATCAAGAGATGTGACTGGATCGTTATTATACAACCCAACAAACCAGGAAAAGCGGATTGGTTCAGAATATTCTAGGAACTTATTTATAACCGCTGTGTCTTTCCTGGTGTAACGGTGGAACATGAAGACGGCAGCCAGAAACTCCTGAACGCTCAGATGAACAAAGCAGTAGACTGATTTCTGGAAGATCACACTCTCTCTCTTGAAGATCTCTGTACAAACTCCTGAGTACACCGACACCTCGGAGACGTCCAGTCCACATCGCTCCAGGTCTTCTGAGTAGAACATGATGTTTCCTTTCTCCAGATGTTCAAACGCCAGCCGACCCAACTTCAGAAGGAGTTTTTTATCAGCCTTAGTCAGTTTCTCTGGTCTCTGCTTTCCTCCATACTTCTGCTTCTTCCTCTTTATCTGAACCCTCAGGAAGTGTGAGTAGAGGTCAGTCAGGGTTTGGGGCAGCTCTCCTCTCTGGTCTCTGGTCATCATGTCCTCCAGAACTATAGCAGTGATCCAGCAGAAAACTGGGATCAGACACATGATGTGGAGGCTCCTGGAGGCCTTGATGTGTGAGATGATTCTCTTGGACAGATCTTCATCACTGAACCTCCTCCTGAAGTACTCCTCCTTCTGGGAGTCAGTGAAGCCTCGTACTTCTGTGATCCTGTCAACACACGAGGGAGGAATCTGATGGGCTGCTGCAGGTCTGGAGGTGATCCAGATGAGAGCTGAGGGAAGCAGGTTCCCCTGGATGAGGTTCACCAGGAGCACGTCAACTGACGATACTTGTGTGACATCAGAGATGACCTGATGCTTGTTGAAACCCAGTGAAAATCTGCTTTCATCCAGGCCATCAAAGATGAACAGAAGTTTCCAGACAGTCAGATCTTCTGCTCTGATCTTCTGTAATGTTGGATGGAAAACATGAAGCAGTGAGAGAAGACTGTGCTGCTCATCTCTGATCAAGTTCAGCTCCCTGCATGAGAGCGGAAGCACCAGACTGATGTCTTGGTTCTCCAAACCTTCTGCCCAGTCCAGACTGAACTTCTGCACTGAGAAGGTTTTTCCAACGCCGGCGACACCGTTGGTCAGAACCACTCTGATGTGTCTCTGTTGCTCAGATAAGACTTTGAAGATGTCCTGGCACTTGATTGGAGTGTCCTGGATGTTCTTCTTGGAGGTTCTCTCAAGCTGTCTCACCTCATGTTGTGTGTCCACCTCCTCACTTTGTCCCTCAGTGATGTAGAGCTCAGTGTAGATCTTGTTCAGCAGGGTTCCACTTCCTGCTTCATGAGTTCCTTCAGTCACATGTTCACATCTTCTCTTCAGACTCATCTTATGACCTTCTATCACCTCCTGCAGTTCACCACCCTCTGAAACAAACAATCTTTTAAATCCTTTTACAATTGTCATCTACAGCAGTAACACAGATGTCCTCAACTGGAAAATATTCTGTCATGTTTGAATGATAGAAGCAACAGTCGGGTCATGACCCATCTCACTGTCAGTTTGAAATGTTATGTCTTCTTATGTACACCTATTCTTTTATTTCATTGGGTTTCAGTGTAATTTAGTCTATAACAACCATTTCCATGTCTTCCAAGAGTTTGCTTGGACTAAACAGCTGGTAAAAGCTGGATGATATTTAGAAAAACACATCAAACCTTCTCCAAACACATCATACTCAGCAGACCCATTGTCCTGTAAAGGTCACCTGCCTTCAGCTCTTTAACACTTTCCAGAACTAAATGACTAAATGTTGCTAAATACTGTCTAAGCATTTAGGAAGGTCTGAAGAGGGTCCAGGGGTTCCAGTGGAACCAAACAAGAGCTCTCTGGATCTTCTCTTGCACATTGTAAATACACAAGTTGTTCCTTTATTCCGACCCAAAAGTATCTTATTAATACAAATGTACGAGCTTACGTGAGACGCTGTTGTTCAGGTCGGCGGTCTGCAGTTCAGTTCTCCGTTTCTTTTCACCCTCGGGACAGGAGGAATCTCCAATGGAAGCAGACCGTTTCTGACACCTGTCAAAAATGGGAATAGTGGTTATACATGTCTACTGGGCGTTAGCAATGCCTAAGAAAGGCTGCGTTCACTTCTACTTTCAGTTTGCTCTGACAGTTGAAGATTGAATGAACACTGAGCAAAAAATATAAAGTTATTTACGTTCTAACAAGCTCGTTTAGTTGGAGAAAAGTGTCTTTGATCTAAGTGTTTAGTGGCTTTTCTTCATTGTGAATTTATGTTAAAAATAAAAGTGCCAAATCAGGAATATAAACTCATAGAATAGAACAAAAGTTCTCCATTTATGGTCCAAATACAGTAGTCTGGTCTCTGAAACTGATCATTAAATAGCACAGAGGTCACGCGTATTCAAAAGCTTATTTCAACCATTTAGAAATGACTGATATTGTTGTCTATGGGTTTATTAGAACCAGGAGCCTTAAAAATAGACTTTTTAATGAATTTTCATGACATGTGGTGGAACAGTGTGGCAGAACAAGCTGCACAGACCTGCCATGTCTTACCCATCCGTATCTAAATGGAGAGCTGGAGCACTCTGCAATGATAGATATTGTTGGGAAACTTTAAAATATATGCCTAGGAATTTTTGTGAGATGATGTTAACCCATGTAGGAGAAATGACCAGTTAAAAACACAAGCAATTTTCAGTTTTAAAAGATTTACCACACTAAAATTAACATGGGAGTTAATGGGAGCGAACACCTGACA
Source organism: Takifugu rubripes (assembly GCF_901000725.2). Classification (NCBI taxonomy): domain Eukaryota; kingdom Metazoa; phylum Chordata; class Actinopteri; order Tetraodontiformes; family Tetraodontidae; genus Takifugu; species Takifugu rubripes. The sequence continues at coordinate 809,870 of NC_042299.1, read as the reverse complement.
TGTTGGTGCACCGTTTCATTTTAAGGACCTGATGAATTTCATTTTTCACGATGGTGGAGGCTAATACCTACAAAATGATGTTTTGTATGGTTGTGAAATGTTCTAAGGCAGAGTTATGTGGTTCAGAAAACCTTACTTTAAAGGTGAGCCTTGAGGTCTGATACCAAAGTTTAAAGGGTGCCACACAAACACATCATCACGCTTTAGTTTTCTTACATTTTCTCTGAACTTCTGAAGGTTATTGGTACATCTTTGGACCGGTCACTCTTCAGGGACACCCAGCTGGGCACTGTGGACTCTGCTCTGTCCTCGTCCATCCTGAGGAAACATCAGAAATAGTGATGAGACTGTGATGAAGGTAAATAATCTGGAGAGGTTGTAGTTAAATAATCCCAATTCACTGCATTTTTATCAAACAGGAACATTTCTAATCCATTCTGGATAACAACTGAATCAATAAATCAGTGATGTCTCTGTATAATTTTCATGTTTTCAGAGTTTAAGCTGCTTTTTTTAACTGTTCCCTGCAGTGAGAAAAGAACTGGCACCTTTTCCAGCCCCTCATCCTGCAGCACTGAATGTGCTCTAAAGTTCTTTCCAGAGCAAACGTCTCTGCACTTGCAGCAACATGTTGTAGTCATGGATCCGTGAGGAGAACCGGATACAGGAAACGCCCCCACTTTGATCCCAAAACCCAACTGGTGGCCAACGGTGGTCCGGCAACGACGGGGACGCTGGTCCATCGGGCCCACAACACTGGTTTTCCACAGGCCAACATGGTGAAAGGACTGTGCACCGTTTCATTTTAAAGAGCTGATGAATTTCATTTTTCACGATAGTGGAGGCTAATACCTACAAAATGATGTTTTGTATGGTTGTGAAATGTTCTAAGGCAGAGTTATGTGGTTCAGAAAACCTTACTTTAAAGGTGAGCCTTGAGGTCCAATACCGAAGTTGTAAGGGTGCTCTTTGGACCTGTCGCTCTTCATGGACACACAGCTGGACACTACGGACTTTGCTCTCTCTTCCTCTTCCATCACACATTCGCTCATTTTTAAATGTGAGTCTAAACGGTTAAGCAGGAACAGTCTGCTGACACAGAAAAGAAGATTAAAGAACATGATTCTCAGTATGAAGACAAGCAGAGGTCTGTCCAATGACGTATTGTCGGCTCATTCACATCCAAATCTATTATATGATGTCACCCTGTACATCATACAGGCCACATATATATTGGAAAACAGTTTTGGGACATCTTAAAAGTTTACACCATGTTAAATATAAAATAGTTGTGGAAAAAATGTTTCTCCTGGGTGTTTCAGAAGGTGCGGTGGCATTAGACGGACGCACACAAATACAAATGAAATCATTTTTTATCTGGTTATGGTTTACGAGAAAACCTAAATTCTTTCAAGATGTCAGTTCTCAACATTAAATTCAACAAATAAGATGAGAATGCATTCAAAACTAAACAGAAATACGTCATCACATCATCAAAGTGGGTCAAATGCAGCATCATCTTCTGTCATCTCAGACAGGATTCCAAGAAGAGGATCTTCATTTTCAACAACGCACCTTGACATCTCATCATGGCTCGTCTGTCAGATTACAAGCAGCTTTTTTTGATCAGGCGCATCATGTTTCTCACCAACACATGATGGTGCTGGAAAAAACATTTGTAGCCTGACCTAGAGGTCAAAACTCTGCATGGCGTGCACAGCTACTAGTTGCAGCTGGTGGTTGTGGCGGAGGAGATCCCAAACATATCTAGCAAGCTTGTTTTGGAGCAGAGCTTGTCCACCACCTCTGACCCCACTCATCACAGAAGTCCCACCATATCCATGGCCAGGTGTGTTGGCAGCATTGGAGCCAGCCTCAGGAAAAAGGTGTGTCAATATCTCAGAAGTGATGATCAAGTTGCCACGACCCAACAGAAGTCAAGCAACCCAACATGCTGAATAGAATAGATGACACACAGCAAAGGGCAAAAAACACCCAATTCTGCTCAGACTAATCTGATCTGACCACATGTACAGGACCAAAAATATGAAAACACCATGGGTTTAGGTTTCCTTTCGTTTTCTTGACTGCTTCATTCAAAACAGAACACATTTCATAAATCCATAATAACAAATTCATATTCCACAAAGACCCAGTTGTCAAAACAATAAAATGGAATGCCTTGATCTCTCCCTCTTTCCATACTCTCCTTTTTTAAATAAAGGATTGATTGTCCCCCTGGTGGAGGGACAAAGAGAGGAGGCTAAAACTGTCGCGTTTGTGTCCCTCTTTCCGTGGATTTTTCCACTAACTGCAAATAATATTGTGACTTATTGTGAGTATTAAAATGTGCTTCCTCAACCTCTAAAATGTTGGCTCAGGGTTAGCGGAAAACGCAGTTAGAGGAAACACGCTACAAAGTTTGATCATCCGTCACAACATTCCCGTCGACCAGCCGCAATGTGCGTCCGAAACACGCGCACGCTCATTGCGAACACGCAGCTTATTAAGCCGCATCTCGCAGCGGAACATTGATTCGAGACGACAGCAGTGAAAGAACCAAATGCTACCTGAATATTAGAGGTTTTCCATCAGGGCTCGGTCACTCAAGATGGAGCCCGAAGTTGAGAACTTTCACTTCCGCTTCTTCTTCCTCTACACGTCACGTGTTTGTGTTTTGATCGCGTCATATCCAGCACAAGCGCCTCTCTTCAGAACAATTTGGTCCACGTTTGAACTGAAATACTGGGAAACAACTGGAGTTCGTCTGACAGATGTTCGTTTTTGGCTGCGGAATCAAACTGGGTCAACTTTTTGATCTATAGGATCCCCTCTGGTTCAAAGTGTCCCCTATAGGATATTGACAGTACTGACCTTTTGGGGGCTGCACACACCTCTTAATGGTGACGGCACCAACGGAGCTGATCCAGTTGTCATCAGCTGGCCAGTCTGACTCCAGCTCATTAGGGGAAATTTGCTGATCTGGAGGAGAAGCTTTCAAAACTTGACGGGCTGGGGGGGAATGACTGTAATTTGGGAATCAGCGTGCCAATTTTATTTTTAATCAGAATAATTTAGAATAATTTCAACAGGATATTTTCAAATTGTTGAAAAGTGCTCTCAGCTCATAAAAAGACTTGGGCAAGAGTTTGAGAACAGGTTTTGGGACCTGGATCAGCTTGAGCCATGTGTGTCCTTCATTTCTAACCCTTTCATGAACGTGGACATATCATGCATTGCTCAGCAGTTCAGTGCAACCTTCAGCCTGGATGCTGCACAGATGCTAATTGAAATTGGAACATTGTGAAATGAGCTGCAGCTCAAAGCCTCTCAGGCTGCACCAAACTTTTGGTGCCTTGTTGACACAGAAAAGTACAGTGGTGTATGTACAGCAGCTATGGAGGTTGCAAGCCTTTTTGGTTCGACCTCTCTTTGTGAATCAGCCTTTTCTGACAGGAACTTCATCAAGAACCAACACAGAACAGGCCTCCCTGATGCACATCTGCCAGACTCACTCAGAGCTGCACTGTCAAGTTCCCCACCAGAGGACAACACACTGGTAACCGCAGCAACGCCAGGCTTCCCCCCAACGGACAAAGAAACGGACACCAGATTTGGTGTCTCCTTCAGGATTTGTTAAATGTGTTTGTAAAATGGAACAATTGTTTATGTTAAAATGTTCATGCGGCGTTTATTCATGTGCTTTTCAAATTGTTCCAACTTGGGCCGACCGACCTAATTAGCTCAGTGATTACGCTTGCTGGGACGAGATCTTCCGCCTAAGTGATGAGACTAATCTGAGCGAATATTTCGAATCCGTGTCTGCAATTAAGGTCATTTACATATGTAATGCGTCTGCTCGATGACTTAATTATGTTTGTATTCCCCGGTGATGTCATTGACAGGTGTCTTTTGGAACATTGCAGAATCGGAGCCGAGCAGATGTCCCGGAACGTTCCGAGTGTCCAGATTGTTGCCGCGAGGACGTAAACAGTGGCTGAGCGGAGCTGTCGGAGACACGCGCCGACCGACAGAAGGAGACGTTTCCTCGCGTTTGTGCATAAGAAGCAATGATGCAATCACGCTAATGTTGGCGGCAACGGAAGCACAGCTAGCTAAAATGGTAACTTTCACCTTCTGCCGCCCTCAATTTCTTTTGTGGTCACGGAGGCCACGTGCCAGGGCGCCACCTGTCACAGAAGACAACCCTGGAAGAGGGTTCTCAGGGATGGTTTCTGCCGCTAACCTACAGTAGCCTAGCTAATATGTCCTCGTGTCTGAGCCTAATTTAGCCTAACTCTCCCATCTGGACATGTGCCACCTCTGGCACAGTTGCCATTTTTGCATCTTCCGGGGGCTTGGCCTCGCGGTCACGCGTCGGTCGACATTACGTGTAAATAACGCTAAAACTGGTCGGGCAGACGTTGGAGGGCAGGGATGCGGACCGGATGCTGCAGCAGCTGATGGGTGCTTTATTTTCGGAAGGTCACGCCGACTAATGTCCCGCTAACGGTTTCGTCCTCCTCCGCTGATGAATATAGCGCAGATGCTCCGTCGCCGGCGTTTCTTTCATTTCACGGGTCAAAAGGCAAATAAACATAATGCAGAGACTCCATGATAAAATCAATATCCTCCACCAGCAGGACAAGTCTCCCGCCGCGGTTTTTGTAATAATAGTCCTTATTTCAGCACCGCGCTGACGGATGGAGGCCCGCGGCGTTTATTAGCGAAAGGAGATGGAAACCGCAGCCAAAAGCTGCGACAGCCGCCGGTAACTGTGACAACAGCGCGGCAACGAGCCCCTCGATTTCCTCAGATGTCAGAACCTGAAGGAAAAATCAAAATGAAGAATGACGCCTTATTTACACGCGCCACCCTGAGAGACTGCGGCTGACTGGGAGATGGCAACAAGCTGTTAATGTTGCTTTTCACGGCTAAGTGGGGAATTAAATGACGGCTTTGCTATCTTTAGCCCCTCCTGCGCTCACGTGTGCGTGGGACAATGCTTTAGCGTGGCAGCTGTTTGGCTTTTTTGGTTCCAGCTGGGGGGGGGGGCGAACACACAACAAGCCGATCGGACCCCAAACTGGCAACAAAGCCGCCTACGGTCGGATTAAGGCTGTTAGCAGAGGATTCCTCAACCCTACTGGCTCCGCCCACCTCGGACACGTTCCCTTTACTGGTCCTGCCACCTTCAGAGGGAATACTAGGAACTATTCCTGCGGGGGGGGATTTTTGGTTGGGGGACAGTTTATGTCTCTGTGGGGACAATCGAACCCTCCTTATGTCCTCGCAGTCCGTTTGCATCCTTCACCAGTTACTCTGTGTCCCGCTGAGACGCGTTCAGGGACACCTCTAAACCAGGCTCAGGGTTCTAATCCCGTGGCTGCTACAGTAGCGGGTCCTGAGCAGGTGAGAGACAGCTGAGGCCAGCAGGACGGGGGCGAGAACAGCTGCTCCCAGCAGAACCAGCTCCCAGCTGACCCAGATGAGGAGGCGCCGCCGTAATCAGGGTCCCTGAGGAAATCTGGGCAGGACATTATCTGGTCCGCTGCGTCTCTGCAGCATCTGGACTGTTCTGCCACCTGCTCTGCTGAGGCCTCGCCGGTGCTGCTGCTTCTGTTTCAGGCCCGAGCATTCACTTTAATCCCGTGGACTCGGTTGAGTTCGGAGGGTGGACCGGGCCCCCGCCTGGATCCACAGAGCCCTCATCTCAGAAGAACTTCTGACTCGTAAATGAGTATTTCTGAGAGTCCAGAAGTCTGAAACCAATTTGGCACCTACCTGAGGTGGAAATACTACCTGAGTAAGCCAAACCCGCTGTGATGGTTCTGCCCGTTTCCTTTGGTTCTGGTTCTTTCGCGTCTCCATTAACGAGCAGAAAACCCCATTGTTGTAAAGCATTGATCTGCTCCCTTCCTTTGTAGCCTGAAATGTTTGGACTGAAATGAAAGAGGGAATTATGGGAGCATCGGAGACGACACTTCCACGTGAAAGCTCTCTCTTATTTATCGCTTCTCTTTTTGACTAGATTCTAATTGAAAAACCATAAAAAGGAGGCTTTTGTCTGCCTCCGAAGGTCTCAGCTCTGCCTGTTGCTGGGCCCGTTCTCACTTTTACACGTGACTACCGTGAATATCCATCAGGAACACCGCCGATTCGGAGGTTTTTGAGGCTTTTCCGCTACGACTGGGAGGTTGGAGGGATTAGAAATCCCACTCCGGGTCGAAGTGACGTGTCCAGATTGGTGGATTGACAGGAAACCCCAGTTTGGGGCCATCCCCCCCCCCCCATCACGTTAGCATGAATCCAGCGCTCACCGGACGGACGTGTGATCTCCGTTACAGCATCATACGGTCTCAAACTTTTCAGCCGGAAAAGTGGCGTCCTCTCTCGACTCATAACTCACACGGCTCCCGTGACAGATGCAGGAAGTCATCGAGCCTGACCCCCCCCTTCAGATATGGGTTTAATTGCCCAGAATATGAAGTGTGAGATCCCTCACTAATCAAATTAACAGCTCAGAAAAGGACAGGGAAGCACTCGCTGCTCCTTCCTGTCGCGCCCGCCGTGCCAAAGGTTCCCTGTTTATCTGTGAGAGGGGACAGCGAGCACGAGTAATACCCCACGTGCACCCCCACGTGCACGCGTGGGGCGGCGTTCTGCGTCTCTTCCGAGTTCAAGCGGCCTCTCTTGCTGCCCATACGCTCGCGCCTCCTTATTTAGATTAACAAACGTAATAAATCCATCATTCAGTCCGCATCCATTGTGGAATTGATCCACTTCAATTCCAGGAAGTGCTCTTTGTTGTGAACACAGCATTATTTATCAGGAAGCCAAAGTGTCGTGTCTCATTAAGGACAGCTAAATGGGATTTGGAGTAAATATGGTGCATGGATAGCGCGATTTACATCGGCTTATTTATTTGTGATCCCGCTATTATGGAAAGCATGGTAGCAATCTCATCATCATTCATTCTGTAATTAACTCCCTCTTTCTTTATCTGCTGGAAGAACGTCTTAATTGCCTCCCAAACCAGAGCGCCGCCCCTCCCCCACCCCTGCAGCTTGATGGAGGAGGTGCTACAGCTTCATTTAATGTTCAGTCATTAAAGAACCTTTACTGTGGAACCCTAAACTGCTCTTCAAACAACACCAGGAATAACATCTGGGCCCAAACACCGGTCGGGGACGTTTATAGCCGCGTTACTGGGTCAAATAAATCACGTTAACGCCAATAAAACGTTAAATTTAGCTTCGCTGGCACGCTGTGTGGTTCAAAAACGATGACACTTTAAACTTAATGGCAGCAACGATCCCATTACACATGCCCCAACACACACACGCTAACGTTCAAGCACACGTGTAGCGCCACACACGCCTGCCTCACAAGTTCCAGCCAACACTGAGTGATGCCGCTGCATCTGCATGATGTTTTATTCATGCTAGCAGGGCTGTATCCATTCACGAGTGATCGTATTCCTCTGCGGGCCTCCTGAGCAGGTCTGCCTCAGATATGGGACAGATCCGACCGGAGGGGGGACGCGGTGCCGCAGGACCTATCGGAAGCCGTCATACTGGTCAGCAGCAACGCTAGCAGGAGCGTGAGGCACGTCCCAGGGTGGGAAGGTGTGCATTAGCATTAGCAACAGATGGCTCATCTGCACGTCAACAGGAGCAAAGCTCGATGCCTTGAAGAAGTTTTGGAAAGTTTTGGAAGAGTCCAGGCCTCTTCCTGCCCTGACCAGATAGCTTTTTTATCCTCTCACCTCCCCAAAGCTCTTCCTTATCACTGAGCCTAAAAACTGCCCCCTGTGGCTTTTTATCTGCATTCAGGGAACTCGATGCCCACTCGCAGCTCCCCGATACATGATGGGATGTCCCGTCCTAATTGCCAGAATCAGTTTCTTACCAATATTGAATTGCTGCACATTAAAAGGCTGAATCCTGTCCGCCTGTTTAATGACTTAGCAGCCTTATTCCGGGTGGGTGGTCACTCTGGGATTTGATCGTGCTACTGCAGCAAAATGTGGTTCATCTGGAGCCAGCGCCAGGAACAGCCAGAAAGGGGGGACGCGGCCCCCAAAACCCACCCTGCGCGTCACATTTTAGCTTTGCACCACTTAGGCCACTTTCTAAACCCTGTCAGCTCGCCTCTCCTCTCATGTGACCATCGCGAGAAGCGAGCCTGACTCAGCCAATTCGAGCCGGGGCCAGCTGCGGGATGGAGGCGCACCGCCGCGCAGGACGCGCGTTCTCACCGCGGGCGGAAACGCGGCGGCCGCGTCCGGCAGCGTTTGGATGGTGCCGGAGAGCGCGGCGCATCCTGCAGCTACATCAGGTCCTCAGCTGCGGCGTGGAGGAGGAGGAGGAGGAGGAGGAGGAGGAGGAGGAGGACGGGAAAATACCAACCATCCGAAATATAAAAAACACACAAGCCGCGTCTGGAACCGGCCATGTCGCGTCACGCAGAGATCGATCCGATCAGATAACCTTCAGATAACATTGATAAAGAAGGCTTGATGAAGCGTTTGTGCCAGTCCTGCGAAATAACAGCCACAGGTGCACGTTTATCACCTTTATTAGAGACATGAAGGTGTCAATCATGAACTCGTTCCAGATACCTGCGAGTGGGGAAATGTCTGTTCATCCTCGGTGACACAGAAAACAAAAAAAACCCAAGAATCAAAACTGCCCTCGTCCACCCAGCATCATCTAGAGGACAAATAACATCCGTAAAAAGGGAAAAAAAAGAGACTCGACACTGCCAGCAAAAGTACAAGCAAACCGAAAAAGGTGAAACACACAAAAAAAACCAAAAATAAAAATAGAAACGACAAACCTGCGAGCTGCAAGAAAAGTACCAGGTTAAAAATGATTCCTTCAGATAAAGAAAAGAGGAAAGAAAGTCAAAGCAAAGGTCTGGATCGGTGAGGTCGACCCCAAATCACAAAACTCGAAGGCAAACAAGCAACACTGCAAAATGCAAACCAAAGCAACCACAACAACAAAAAAGGAACAGAAATGTGGGGAAAATGTCTCAAAACCACCAATCAACGCGTGAAAAATCTCAATCCTGACAAAAGCTGCTCGATCGGAACAAAAGTGCAAGTGAGACCGCGTCTGCCACCGGGACCAGAACAACTGCATGCTGGAAACTTGAAGCCTGGATGGGGGGGGGGGGGGGGGGGGGGGCGCTCCGAAGCACCGCGGCAATACTCAAATTCAAACACCAGCAAAAGGAGGAAAAAATGGGGGAAAAGGAGGAAAAAAGGCGGAGGAGGGAGGAAAGAGAGAGGAGGGGGGGGGGGGGGGGGGGGGCAATAGAAAAGAGCAAAAAAAAATCTGCTTGTTGGAAATGTGCTCACCGAGCGGGAGTAAAATGTGGCGAGAGAAATGGGAATGTGGCTCAAAAGACAGTATGGCGGTGCGAGCCGGGACGCGGTGCCTTTTCTCCAGATGTCAGCCTCCAGTTCTGTCATGTGACTCATCCGGATCCCACTTCCAGCAATGAGCGCGCGGCGTCGAACAGCTGATGCTGGAAGCTCGCGGAGTGAGAAAGCGAGTATCCGGAACCTCCCACACCGCCGCCTGCGCCGCCGCCTGCGCCGCCGCCGCCTGCGCCTCTTTAAAGATGCGGGGCTCACGTGGCGTCAGCGCCGCCGCGATGTCCGCGCGCTTCCGTTCGGTGGGAGCGCGAGGCGTGCGGGGCGCCAAGCGCGCGGGGGGGGGGGGGCAATATTAATAACGCCCTGCGCAGTTTGACGCACGTAGGCGGGTTTAAAGGTATTTTTAGACGGGAAACGAACGGGTTCGGCGAAAAGGCTCGTGTCTGGACACCGTATTCACCCTTTTGCATCTCTAAGAGGGCAGTTTGACACGTAAAGGTCAAGACGAAGCCAGGAGTTCACGACATTTGACGTGATTGTGCCTCCACGTGGTCCCTTAACTGCTAGCGTGAGTCTAGCTTCAACACGTCCGCCGTCAAACCCACATCTCCTCCCCGGAGATGCTTCATCAGACCTGGTCTCTAACGGGGACAGTTGCTGCGTGACTGATGGACAGAGTCCTCCTGCTCTCTGAAGCCCCTCTTCAGCTGCGGCGGGGGCCACCTCGGCTCTGAAAATGGAGGTGGTCTGCACCAAATGTCTCTAGTCCAACAGTAAACCAGCACACGTCCCAGAGGGGACTATTAAACCACCGCAGGCCGACTGTCCCACTTTAATCTCACGCCAGAGACCATTTCCAAGCATGTCGTCTTCACCTCAGGCGGGGGATCACTGGACACCCCCTGTCCCTGTGGGGGATGAAGACGAGCCACGTTCCTCCGGCGTTTAAGCCGAGGAAGTAAACAAAGAGCAAACAGACAGAACAGATCATTGGCAACAACGTTCACTTAGAACAGGGGGCACAATTTAGAGCAAGCAGCAGCATTATAGCGGCGCCAAATGACTCCTTCATTCAGCAAATACCAGCCTGAGCAGAGCTGCTCACGCTCCAGGGTCCTTTTCTTAATATGGCAGCGCTTTAAATGCACCTTTATTCTGCGGGAACCACTCCGGAGCTGCTTTGCACTTTCTTTTCCTGCCAATAAAGGTAAAGAGTAAACATGGTAGAAATCAGCAGAGCTGATCCAACACAAACATCTGTCACCGCGGCAACCCCGACACAAGCTAATGTTACCGGCGCCAGAGCTAGGGGTCTCTGGTCCGGCAGCATGAGCCACTCAGGCAGCGGGCGCTGAGCGGCTGAGCTACGGTATAACTGTGGGTCCAGACACACGACACGAGAGTTGTTAGCTCACGCTACTGCTGCGCAGTGTATTTTATTCGTTGCACATAGTTTAACTGAAAAGAACTGTACAAATAGTACATTTTACATACCTGTGGGTCCAGACACACGACACGAGAGTTGTTAGCTCACGCTACTGCTGCGCAGTGTATTTTATTCGTTGCACATGCGCAGAGCAAAAGCAGAGCGTAGACTGTTTGTCTGGACCCACCGGTGCCAAAGCGGCAATGACCTCTGCGAACCATACAAAGGTCCAAATACCAAAATGAAAAAGAGGGGGTGCCTGTCAACACAACAAACCACATGTGGCCATTTCAGACCCACTACACTCTCCCCTGCTTCAAGAGATGTCTCCAGACATCTAGAACCAAACTAACAAAAATATTAAAAGAAAATGTCTCAAAACAGTCCAATTGTCAACGTACAGTTATGTGTGTATATGTATAAGTGTGCGCCAGTGTAGGTGTGTATGTATAAGCATGTGTGTGTAAGTGTGTGCAGGTGTAGGTGTGTATGTGTACAGTGAAGTCTGGTCTCGTCCGTCCTTCAAGTCTTTGTGTGTCTCTAGCATGTCCACACTGCTTGTGCAGGGTAGAAACAATGTTCGGGGACAGCTGGGTAAAAGGAGGGTATGGGACATGGATTGAGGGGTAATGAGAGATGAGACATGGGGTAAGGGGCATAGGCGAACATCAGGTTTGCACCTGGTCCCCAAAACTGGTATGATGGTTGTCCAAGAGTGTCATATGTGAGCATTTCTCGAGGTCTCTGTGCTCGAGCTGACCTCCTCACAGGTTGCACTTCCTCCTCAGACAGTTCCACTGCAGGCTCATCATTGTCCTCCTGCTCTCTTGAATCAGCCTCCTCCGCAGTGTCATCAGTTATGAGTTCTCCTTGCACTTCCTGAGCTGGTGGTGGAACAGCTGCCTGCTGATCTGGTGTCTGCACTGGATCTGGGACGGTGACAGGATCACGTTGTTGTTCAGTTGACCTTTCAATACGTCTCAGTGGTTGAAACTCTGGGGCTATAGGTCGGAGCTCATCTGGTGGGTTAGACTGAGGACTTGCCGGTCTGACTCTCCTCCTGCTATATACTGGGGTTGTTCGAAGGCAATATGTGTATTCCTCCTCTTCCTCAGAGTGTTCAGACTCCTGCTCCACTGTCTCTCTGTTGTTTCTGTAACAGTCTGTCTGTCTTTGTCTCTGTCTAGGTGCGGATTGACTCGGTGGGACTTCTAAAGGCAAATCATTAACAGGTAGCAGAAGGTTGCGATGCAACACACGGAGAGTGCGTTCTCCTGTTTCTGGTTGAACTCTGTAAACAGGTCCGTCTCCCATCTTTTCAACCACTCGATGAACCTTTTTCTCCCAATAAGCTCTAAGTTTGCCCGGACCACCCCTCTCCGACAGATTCCTGACAAGCACACGATCTCCAGGCTGCAGTGTAATACCTTTCACATGCTGATCATAATACTTCTTTCCCTTAGCTGAACGCTTCCCACTGGTTTCTGAAGCAATTTTGTATGCTTCCTGCATGCGTGAAGCCCATTTCTGTGCATACTCGTGCCTGGACCGTGGTTCCTCTTCAGGTTTCAAGTCAAAGAGCAGATCTACAGGCAAACGTGGAGCTCTACCATAAAGAAGAAAAAATGGTGAATAACCTGTTCCCTCATGTCTTGTACAGTTGTACGCGTGGACAATGTGAGGTAGGTGATCCTTCCACTCTGTTTTTTTCTCCTCCTGCAGAGTGCGGAGCATCTGTAGAAGTGTCCTGTTCAGGCGCTCGACAGGATTCCCCTGCGGATGGTAGGGAGTGGTTCGTGAGTGGGAAATTCCCGCGAGCTGCTGAAGTCTCTGGAAGAGACTGTTTTCAAACTCCCGGCCCTGATCATGATGTAGCTTTGCAGGGTACCCGAAGCGAGGGATAAAGTCATAGAAGATTTTCTCGGCTGCTGTTCTGCCAGATTTGTTTTTTGTGGCATACGCTTGACCAAACCGAGTAAAGTGATCTACCAGGACTAAAATGTACTCATAACCACCTTTACTCTGTTCAAGATGTAAATAATCAATTGAGATGAGCTCAAATGGGGCACTGGTTGTTATAGAACCCATAGGTGCTCTCTCTGGTCTGTTTGGATGTTTTTGTTTAATACACTGACACTGGCGAATCACATAATCTTCTATGTCCTGTTGCATAAAAGGCCAATAAAACCTTTCTCGTGCTAAATGTATGACTTTATCAGCGCCCACATGTCCCATGTCATCATGCAGGTGTTTTAACACGGTGGCCTTCAGTTTACTGGGGAGAACCAACTGTTTCCTCTGTCCTGTCTGTCTGTACAAAATCCCTTTGTCAAGTCTGAGTCTGTTCCATTCGTGTACCAGTCTGCGTGTTTCTCGTCCCATTTGTCTCTTTCCTTTATCCTGAGGACTCCATCCATTTTTCTTTAGGTTTATCACCTCACAGATAGGAGCATCTTCTTTCTGTGCATCTCTGACACTCTCTGGTGTGATGACAGGGGTGCCTCCAAAGTGTGCGTCACTTACATCCGACTGCAGCTGTAATGCAGCCACCCACGGCACATCACCGTCTTTTACAGCTGTGTCTCCCTGCCAGATGGCGGAGACTACATCAGGGGACACTGTCTCTGTGAACTCTTTCAGGTGACCATCAAGATGCACTGGGTGTCTTGACAGAGTGTCAGCATCAGTGTTTGACTTGCCTGGACGATATTTGATGGTGAAATGAAAGTCGGCTAATTCACCCACCCAACGATGTCCGACTGCGTTCAACCTGGCTGAGCTCAAAACATATGTAAGGGGGTTATTATCCGTGTATACTGTGAAAGTGGGGGCGTAATAGAGGTAATCTCTAAATTTATCACAGATTGCCCACTTTAACGCCAGGAACTCAAGCTTGCTAGAATGGAGATGGTAGTTTTTCTCAGCAGGTGTGAGTGTCCTGGAGCCATAAGCAATAACCCGGAGCTTGTTTCCCTGCTGTTGATAGAGCACAGCACCCAGACCTTCGTTCGAGGCATCTGTGTGGAGTACAAAAGGTAAGTCATAGTCTGGATAAGCCAAAATGGGTGGACTGGTTAACATATCCACCAGGCGTGATACTACAGCACTATGATCTGGTGTCCAATACACAGGTGTTTTGGATAAGAGCTGACCACTCTTAGTATTTTTTGACTTAACCTTGGTAGCTCTCTGGCTAGGCTCACTAGGACTCTCTATCAGCTGAAACAGAGGTCTTGCTATCCTAGAAAAGTCCTGTATGAATGTTCTGTAATAGCCTAAAAAACCTAAGAGGGCTCTGACCTCTCCCACATTCTTTGGCTCTTTCTCTTTCAAATGCTGAACTGCCTCAATATCTTCAGGGTCAATCTGAACACCTTCGCGAGTCACTAAGCGTCCTAAATACCTGACCTGGCTTTTAAACAGGTCACATTTTTTTGGACGTAATTTGATACCATACTCTCGCAGGCGACAGAGCACCCGTCTCAGATCTTCAACATGGTCATGAAAAGTCTTGGAAAAACAGAGAACGTCGTCCAAATATGGAGAACAGCACTCGTCCCTTAACCCGTCAAGAACTCCCTCCATACATCTTTGAAAAGCCGCTGGGGCGTTTGTTAGACCAAATGGGAGGCGGGTCCACTCATAAAGCCCCCAGGGTGTGCTAAAGGCAGTCAGATGTCTGGAGCTCTCATCGACAAACCCTTGATGGTATGCACTACCCTGGTCGAGTATGGAGAACCATGAGTACCCCCCCAGACTGTCCAACAGATCTTGGATGCGTGGAAGAGGGTGGCGGTCGGGGATGGTTTTCCGATTCAAGCCTCTAAAATCAATACACAGACGCAAACTCTTGTCCTTCTTCCTAACACAGACCACTGGAGATGAGTAGGAAGAAGTAGACTTTCTGATCCAGCCCTGGTCAAGAAGATTTTGTACATAGTCCTTCACCTCCCTGTACAAGGGCTTCGGGACAGAGTTGTAGGACGTCTGCACTGGCGTGTCATCCTTCAGATGGATTTTCAATTGCAGGCTTGGGATGCACCCAATGTCACAGTCATCTTTGGCGAAGACATCTGACTCCTCATACAACATGTCTCTGACTATGTTTTGTTCATGTCTCTCCAGGTGCGACACATCAACAGGGGGATGCCATCTCTGTGTTGTTGTGTCCTCTGTCTTGTTTTTCTCACTTGTTCCTCTTTGTTTGTCTGTGCTAACCTGAGCTGAGGATGTACTAACAGTGTTAGGGGACATGGGTTCTAACCCACCGGGAAAACAGTTCACTGGTTTAACTTCAGTAACTTCCTCTAATGTTCCTAAAACTGTTCTCTTAGGGAGGTAGATGTCATGTTTAGTGGGGTTTTGAACAGGTATCTTGACAATTTTTGTGGACCCACTTGGAACATCAACTAAGGCCTGAAACAAATCCAACCCCTCAGGACAGTTACTCACTACATCGGGTTGGAAGAGCATAACCCCACCACTTAGCCATTCCCTGACTCTGCACCTCACCTCACAAATCTGCCCTGCAGGAATGGTGGAACCCGTCTTCCCTGTTCTCACCCTGCACTCTACAGCTGTCTCACCTGGGGTCAACATCTGGCAAGCAGCAACTAGGGCTTCTACAGCACTGTCATCTATACTTAAGGTTTCTTTTAATAAAGCAGAAATATCAACCTCACTTCTCTGTTCTTTGATTATCTCAACTAAAACATTGCTGCCTAAGAGAGGACAGTTGAGACAGTTCTGGCTGATTAGCATTGGCACTTGAATGGTGACATATCCACAGTGCTTGTTACCGATTTGGAGTTCAACATCTGCCCATCCATCAAAGGGGACATCTGTGCCATTTGCTGCAGAAATCACCAGCGGCTCATCAAGAGGGAGGGATTCAAGTGGCTGGATATCGACATGGGGGAGTGCTTCTTCCATCCAGCCTCTCCCCACCATCGTCACTTGAGCCCCTGAGTCAAGCAACATCTGGAGAGGAACACCATTGAGAGTACATGAGACCATACATCGCTTTCCTATGAGCTGTGCTAAGCGTTTCTTTGTTGGTGGTTGACACTGTGCTTTTGTTTTTACAGGACTTGCTGCCTTAGACATGCTGGGTTGGGCTGGGGGTTCCTTAGCTGTCGCGGTCACTGGCTGCCCTTTTCCAGTGACCTCATCCCGTTTCCCGACGTCCTCCTTTGAAGACAGCCGACCGCCCGATGTCCAGCTTGGCCACATACGAAGCAGTGAGGGCAACTCATCTTGCCCTGCTGAACACAGTTGCTGCATCTGCCACGGGCTTCAGATGTTGGTGGCATTGGCTGGGCTGTGGCTGAGTGTGTGTTCACAGGGATGGCAGTGTCAGCAGGCCTCACCACTTGAGCCAGCTGTTTGGTCAGGGAGGACACTTGTGCAGTCAGTTCTTCAATAGCGGCACGGTTAGCCTGTAACTCAGTGTCAACTCTAGTCTGCTTAGTTGAGTCACTACAGTCAAGCTGAGCTGGGCTCACAGTCACTGGTCGGTTTTTAGCTACTGTGCCAAGGCGTCTGAGTCTCTCTGTCTCCTCACTGGTAGACTTAGTTATCTGGTCCAAAAGAAAGTCATCACTAACCTGCGAGTCTGTGAGAAGAGGTTTGAGATCATAACGAACATGGTTATTTTTCTCATTCAGACCTTGATACAAAGTGTGAAGAAAGGTGCCCTGAACCAGCTTTTTGTCGTAGCTAAACTCTGCACCAGGTTGTTGTGACTCAAACAAAACACGCTGTTTTAAACCCATTATCTTGTATAGGAATTGTTGAGGACTCTCTTTGTCCTGTTGTTTAGCATTACTTAACTCTTGAAAAAGTTCAGTGCTGCTTTTGTCCCTGATATGTGCGCGGAGAAACCGCTTTAGCTCATCAACAGTTAAATCACTTTTGTTTGTCAACATTTCTCTGAACGTACCTGGTTTCATTATTTTCATCACAGTGCGAATCACCTCTGACTCAGTAAAACCTTCCTGTATACCTTCTTCGATTTGTTTACAAAGGTTACTGTATGACATATCAGACCCAACATCAGAGATTTGTCCACCATGTAACTTAAATTCTCTGCGTGGGAGCAGAGCTGCAAAATCATTCACCCTCAATACCTGGTCTCCCATGCTGGATGACAGACTTACTCTACCATGGGGAGATCCATCAACGCCTGCGGTGAAAGCCCTGGTGACTGTGGAAGTGTCAAAGTTCCTTGCTGGCAGTCCACTGTCTCTTCGTGAAGGTGCTGGATGCATGTGAATGTCTCTGTCTTGTGATGGGCTGTTAGTGTGTGCATCTTTGTCCAGTGGTGTAGGTGAAAGGGGATGAATGTCTTTGTTCATCTGCAATGACTGTGTGGGAATGTTGTGGTTGTGTGGGGTTGTGGTGGATTGTGTGACTGTGTCGTGATGATCAGAATGAGGTGAAGTGGATAGCTGCTCCTGGTGGGGTGATGACTCCTCCACTGGCTGTCCTGTCTCCGGCGCAGTCTGGCGAGCTTCACTTCCACCGGGGTCTGTGGCCAGCAGGTCACTCAGCATGTCATTCAGGATAAGGAGTTGAGTCATACCTTCATCTTCCATAGCACTTAATTTCTCACTCCTGAGGTAGTCCACAATCAGGTCATACAGTTCTGGTTCACTCAAATCTTTAACCTCGTGAGTTTTGCTGCCATCGTCTATTGAACTCACAACTGCCAATAGCTGGTCTGTACTCAAATATGAAAGATTCTTCTGGATCTTGAAGATCAGCATCCGCCGTGGGGTGACAGTGGCCATCTTGGCGTTACTCTGGTGACTTCCGCTCTCTGGATAACGCTCTGGACTGCAGCCTTCCCTGAAGCTTTGGGCACCGTTTCACGTCGTCGCGACACTCACTTCACTAGGCAGAAACGCCAATTATCCCGGACGAGCCCCCAAATGTTACCGGCGCCAGAGCTAGGGGTCTCTGGTCCGGCAGCATGAGCCACTCAGGCAGCGGGCGCTGAGCGGCTGAGCTACGGTATAACTGTGGGTCCAGACACACGACACGAGAGTTGTCAGCTCACGCTACTGCTGCGCAGTGTAGTTTATTCTTTGCACATAGTTTAACTGAAAAGAACTGTACAAATAGTACATTTTACATACCTGTGGGTCCAGACACACGACACGAGAGTTGTTAGCTCACGCTACTGCTGCGCAGTGTATTTTATTCGTTGCACATGCGCAGAGCAAAAGCAGAGCGTAGACTGTTTGTCTGGACCCACCGGTGCCAAAGCGGCAATGACCTCTGCGAACCATACAAAGGTCCAAATACCAAAATGAAAAAGAGGGGGTGCCTGTCAACACAACAAACCACATGTGGCCATTTCAGACCCACTACACTAATAACGCTGCTCACTGCTGCTAATACCGCCCAGAAATGGCTACATTAGCCACATGATTGGTCGGCATTTGCCGTTGCTGCGGTAGAATGTTGGAATTTCATCCAAAACTGAAGGAAAAGAAGAGCGTTGCTGCAAATCTGAACCTTTGGTTTCGTCCAAAACAGCTGAATTTGTGACTTTACAGGACAATTTCAGCAGACCAGGACTTCTTTACGTTTCCATTCCCAACAAAATGACGGGTCATTTTAGCGTCGCGCTGCTCTTTGAAGCACACGTTGTCTTTCTGCGTAACTGTGAAGCTAAAGGAGCGCTGCAGAGCGCGTTTTCTACGTGGTGATGTGAAGGATAAACGTCGACGCTAAAGTGAAGCTCTCACATCCAAACATCTCAGCTCAGCTCTTTCACAGCAGCCAGGTTGGGCTGACCCGTTTTAACCCTCCACAACAGCGGCGAGATCGTCAGAGATAGAAAATCCGTCACCTTCCGAAGGAAAACACTCACGATTCAGCGTTCCTTTATGCTAACGCTGAAGGCTGCTGCTGCTTCGACACGACAGAATCTCCTTTCTGCTGATGCTCTCTGTCCCTGGTGCTGAACACCAGAACCAGGACCGGTTTACAGGTCCACCCCTGTGGGCCTGACCTGTAGAAACAGGCCCGAGGGGCACCTATCTCCCCCTAGAGGAGGGCAAGTGTCACTACACCATATCTGACCGCCGCCGATGCTACTTTTGGTGAGTGCGATGCTACACAACGCTCATAATCTGTGGCAGCTAGCAGCGCAGCGGCAGAGATCGCCTCCCCGTCCACCTCATTTGCTAACAAATATCAGCGAATACCCGGTTCGCCGCTGATCGCACCAGACAGGAAAGTAATATCGATGCATTAGCGTCTGACTGCAGTGGTCAGAGGGAATGCAGCGCGGGCTGGCGTAGCGCACAGCGCTGTAGACAACTGTCACCATGCATTCATCACGGCGCCGGTCGGCACACCGTTCCCACCTTAAGCACTGGCTAAATTAATCACTCTCCCCGTCACATCCAAGCCTCCGGGAGGAGCGGCGTAAAAGGCTTTACGGTCTCCGAGGAATTCGCTGGGTGTCCGTGATAAAACCTCCCTTCAAGCGCCGCGTGTTTCCCTTCCTTTATTGCCCCGTTAAGGCCTGTTAAGTTGGCAGGTTCGCTACTGTAACGTTTTTAAATCTCATTTAGCTCCATTCCGCCTCAGCGCCACCTCGATCACCGCGGCTGTAAACCAGAGCCGACGGCCGGCGCTTCGCCATGCCAGACGTGATTATCGACGCCTGAAGGCGTTCGGGACCGAAACGACTGTCGGCGGCGCGATTCCGGAAGCTAACGGAACATCTGGAAGCGAAGCAGATGCTCGCTAACAGGAGGGAGGGGCCGCGCGGCGGCGTGACATCACACCTTTTACACTAGATGGCACATTTACGCCAATTTATCACGTTACAGCCGACGCGCAAATCGAGCCGGCGTAGGTGGACTACGCTCACACGTGCACGGATCCAGCCTGGCGCCGCTCGTCAGTCACGCGGTGCGTCTGGGAGGGGCCCTGGAAGGTCACCAGACCGGCCTTTATGAACATGTGAAATTAGACGCATCGATCACGCCGAGCTCGGCTCGCTAGCGCAGGGACGCCGCGCAAGGAAAATATGCTAAACTCCACCCGGCTCCACGGCCGCGCGCACGGCCGAGGAGCCAATCAGAAGCTGGGCTCCAAAACACGAGGGCGTTGGGTTCAACACGCAGAAAAGAAGGAAGGAACCTCCCTGCGAGCTGTGGCACCGCGTCACACTTCCCTGTTTTGGGCCGACGTTTTGTGCCAGATCAGACGGCTCGTTTCAGACACGCAAACACACACAAGCAGATGGACGGAACTCATTCACTTTATTGAGGCGACGGGCGGATTCGTGTTCTTTCGTCAGCGTTTCCTCCAGGAGTCTGCAGAAATAGTGCAGGATATTTTAATCAAGAACAAAGGGAGCGTGCACGCGGAAGTGTGCGGGGATCTAATGCTCGTTCCATTAAACGGGATACGTTGACAAGTCTGGAGCTCCTGCTGGAAGGATTATATAGAATAATGGTCTGAATGTCCTTGGCAGCCTCCCTGTGTTGCTGCTCATATCAGCACGATTCTGCTGCTGGTTTTAAACGGAGGCGTCGCGCCCCAAAACCACAACGTGCACGTGCAGAGGTGAGACGCCGCTAAGACGCGACGCACGTGGAGTCATGAGATGCGGCGACCACATCAGGACCTTCGCCTCCGTTAGCGCTTACATTAGCATCACGGGCGCTTCAGCGGGACGCCGCCAGGTTAAATCCGGCGCCGGGATCATGGATTTGGACCTTGTTGGTCGTTTTTTCCTCCCCTCACTCGCTTCTATTTCAGCATCAAATGACCTTTAATGCCGACTCAACATCCCTCAGCCGGCAGCTTTAATTGGGAAACCATGATTCCATCCACCCATTAGCTCCGACCTCCTCGCCTCTTCCCGCTCGCAGGGGGCCGCAGCTGATCTTTGACGTTAGCCGGGTCGCCCCCGGAGTCTGGACCGGTTCATCACCGGCCTGACACACACACACACACACACACACACACACACAGAGACCAGTTAATTGTCTGCCACCAATTAACGGGCCGGTCTTTGGAGTGCTGGGGAACCCAGAGCTGCTCCGCCACGCCTGAAGTTTCCTTCTTTTCTAGCAAATTGCTCCGTTTCCAATCCATGTTGCTTTCCTCTCCCTCTCCGCCTCCTCGTGGACCCTCCGGGGAATGTTTCGCAGCTCATTTTTGCCACCATTTCGCCCTTTTAGAGCATTTTGAGCAACAGGCAACGACAACCTGGAGCAGCTTCTGTCGTCAACGCGTCGGGCGGGCTTCTTTTATTTTTTTCCACTCGCCATTACACTTCGCAGCTCATTGGCGAATCCCTCAGAGGATCTCCGGCAGGTTTCCAACTCTAAATGGGTTTTCAGACGCTTTTAAACACCAGGATGACGTCACAGACGAATGCGGCCAATCAGGGAGCAGAAGAAGAAGATATGAAAACATTTTTTTTCTAAAATCCAGCAGTGAAGGAAGCTCTGGTCTCCGTGGAGACAAGCGTGGATTATAAATACGGTGAAGGCCAGTCACAGGAGACGTGAACGTTTCAGTGGCCCTCTGATCCAGACGCTAACTTGAGACCCTCCGCTGGGACATTAGCATGTTAGCACCACATCCTAAACCAACCTTCCTTTTATTTTTCTGACCCCTTAAACCCCTGAAGGCGCCGATTGTTTATGGTGGCGCTCCAACCGAACAAACAAGCGTTTAGAGCCACAGGTCAAAGCAAACGTCAACACAGAATCCAAAAAAACGGAGGCCAGGCTTCCGGAAGAACATGTGCCACCTCATTAGCAGCGGTCACATTAATTGTCTCATCGCGTGGGAATATTTTCATTTCAGAGCGGAGCCGCGGAGCCGCGGAGCCGCGGAGCCACGGAGCGCGGAGCGGCGTGACCTTTGGAGCAGCAGGACGCTCCTGGCCAGGAGCATTGTCCTACTGAGACAGGCTGATTGTGCTCCTGCCCTTTGGATAATAAATTAACACGAGTACACGACAGCTCATTTGTCTGCGCCGGCGTTCCGGGAGCGGCGGCCTTTCTGCACCTGTGGCTCCGCGGGAGGAACATCGCCGCACGTGTTCTCTGATCACCACAGCAGGAACCACCTTCGTTCTCCTCTCACTGGTGTCCTGGTGGGTTTCCTCATATGATCCAGGCTCCTCGGTCAGGCCCATGATGGGCCGGGTCACAGGGCGGCCCTGACCACCTCCCCTCCACCTGCTCCAGGAGATCATCCAGGTCTTCCAGACTGTCCCTCCAGCAGGTCCAGGGATGGGAACCCTTGAGCCTCCTCAGCTGAGACCTTCCTCCAAAATAAAAGCACGCTTCATAGAACTGAAGAACCCGACCTGTTGGAGTCGCCCGAAGCTCTCACAGATGGCATCCTACGCTCCAGCATCGGGTCCTGCTGCACGCCAAGGGCCCGTTTCAGAAGACGAGGACTCGTGCTGAATTTTAATAGCTGAATTTGGGACGGCCCCCCTCCACCCCGGATCGTCAGAAGAAAGAAACCATTTTAATACATCTGATTTCTCCATTGCGGAACCACAGGTGTGGTCAAAGTCCCGGTCACAATCTCTTCTTCAACAGTGGTTCATTTCACAGCTGAGCGCAGCGGCACTGAAGCCACCAAAGATGCATGTTTAATGTGTTCCTCGCAGAACGTCTGCTGTAAACCACTAAATTAGCTCAGAAGAAGCCCGCTTGTTGGGTGTCGGTGACGGGGTGTGAGGCGTATCTCCTCCTGGTTGGATTTATGGAGGGTTTTACAGGCAGGAACGCCTTTTTGGGCGCTGCGCTAGCTCCTGCTTCAGGGAGCAGAAGCTGTCACCTGACAGTGGAAACGTGACCTTAATCTGCAGGACAGGACTCGTCAGCAGGACATGATAATGGTCCAAATAACAAAAAAATGATCTGTTGTGTTACACACGGAAGAATAAAATGCTCTGCAACTTCTGTTCAAGCTGTGAACCGCTCGCTCCTCAGAACGGGGGGGGGGGTCCAACTCTCAGGCTGTGCCAGCGTGCACGTGGGACTTGTCCCCCTGCTGCAAGACCATAAAGTTTGCCTGCTTTTTTAAATCAGACGCTTCCTGGTTGGAATTGTTAGCAGAGAATTCGCCTGCAGGATGCTAGCGTCCAGTGCTGCCCTGTGCTACGCTAGCTCCTGACGGTGATGTGGCTCGTGAAAGGATTAAACGAGCGGTGTGTGTGTGTGTGTCTGTGTGTGTGTGGGGGGAGGGGGGGTGGGTCTAGTGGCCGTACTCTGCCATCCGATTCTGCAGCCGCCAATAGCTGAGCGGGCCCGCGCCGCCTTTGTCTTCCAGATACTATCCTCCAATAAAAGCTTGCAAAGTGCTCTTTACGGCCCGAGTTTGGCTCATTGGAAAGAAGATAAAGTCGATTCATCAATTGGCGTTTACAGGTGGGGAATGCACATGTGCGGAGGATCAAAGGAGATCAAAGCAGCGCGCACGTCCTGCCTCCGACACCTTCATGCTACCTGCTCCGCTTCGCAGCGCCGGGAAAAAGAGCCCGACTGCGACAGGAACGCCACGCGTGCACGACGGGGAGTTGGAGCCCGAATGCTAACAACATGAATATTACAGATCCTTTCAAAATGGAGGCATCGCACACAAGAGGCTCAGCCTGCGTCTAATTAGCACTCTCCGATTCTCCTCCAGCCACCCGGACGAGTCCGTTTTCTCCACAGTTTTCCGAAAAAAAAAGAAAAAGGAATCGGAACGTGAAAACTGGCGAAAGCGAAGCAGCCTTGTTTGTGTTTTACGCCTTCGAAAAGTTCCTGTTGAACAAAAGGAGCCGTTCGTTAAACACGCCGAGCGCCCGTCGCCGGCAGATTTGGCAAAATTGGTCGTGTCGCTAAGCTAGCGAAGAACATCTGCATATATGGAGGCTCCCGCAGCAAAGAAACACATCATTAAATATAACACATACAGAGCAGCACGCACACCGACGCACGGCGGAGGAAGAGCTGCCGCTTCCGACATCAATTTGCCACCATATTCTGTGGCTCAGGTGGTTACCATAGCGACACAGAGGTCAAAGTGTCCTCGGGAATATATCCGGAACCCGAAACGTTCCGCGTAGCGACAGAGGGAAAGGCCGAACGCTCTTAGACGACACTCAAACTGGCGCCGTTTATTCGGATTAATTAGGCTAGCTTCGTAATCTGGGACTGATGACATCACCTGGAGATCAAAGCGGCAGATTAATGCGAGACGTGCTGAGAGAGGTAATTAGGCCCGACGGCGACCCTCCTGCCCCGCCGGGGCAACTGCGTTTTGAATACGAACCACGACCAGAGTGACCGGCACAGATAGGACGTAGCATCTGTAGCTAGCAACTGTGGTCGTATCAGAAGAAAGGGGTTGGACTCCACCATGTTAGACCCTCCCTATTAGTAATAAGTGATTAGAGAAACGAAGGTAAAACCTTTAGCCTGTTGAGAATTTAGCCTAGCATTAACAGCTAAGGTCATCTCTATAGTCAGCTAGGATCACCCTCGCTAGACCTGACGAGGGCTAATTAAGTGAAACCCTTTTTTGCAGTTAAATTGATGCGAGTCAAATCTCGACAACGTTTTAGGTGATCCGTACAGATGCTACGAACGAGACGCAGGCTAACGCCTTTAACGTTCATCAACAACACGCGCGAATGTGAAGAATCTGCAGAACTTTTACCACGAACAGCTTCTCTGAACCGTTAATAGCTCGCCATGCCGGTGACCTTTGACCCAGCTGGGAGTCCAGCCTCCAAACCTCGTTGCTATGGAGTGACGATGCTAACTAGTGAAGCCGGTTGGCTGTAGTTTGGTGTAATCACGGTGCCCTGAGCAGCAACTGTCAGGCTAAAAGAAGACGAGAGACGGATGAAAATAGATATTTTTGACGTAACTTTTGTGACATTTCCTTTGAACAAAGGAGCGGCTGACGTCTGGAGCCGGAGCTACGCTAATGCTAAAAGGTTTTTGTCTGCTCAGATCTGACCTTTGCCCAAAATCTGTGCATCAAAATGACAAAAGGAATCATATTCAGAGTGAAAGCTGCCGTCTGTGCCGAATCTACGTGCGCATTTAACTCTTTTCGACTTTCTTCAGCTTCTACTTTGTGATGGAATCATCCCTGAAATCATTAAAGAGCATCAAAGCGGCGAGCAAGCGCGTTCTGATCGGCTGGAGCGAGTGTCTGTCTTAGGCTATTAAGTGTAAACTTATGGATTAAACCCGTTCATTTATCATTCCTTTCATGTTGACGTCGTTCTCTTTCTCATCTTGAAGAAGAAAAATCAAAGAAGAAAAAAAACAAAAAAAACCAACATCATAAAATACATGAAAGCTAATTAGCTGTTTTCCTGGAGCTGGAGCTTTGCTAGCTTATTAAGTTACAATTAAAGTCACAAGAACTTGAGCTCGTCAGGAAATCGGGGTCACGTCGAGGTCAGAAAGGGGAAAAACTGTCTCCGGAAAAGCTCCGGCTGTCGGTGGCGGAGCCGGAAGAGGTGTGAAGGTTTCCGACGATTATCATCGAGGGTCCAGAGATGCCGGCTCACAGAGAGAGCTGCCTCGGAACGGGAGGGAAAGCTTCACGGAGGCCGAGAGGACGGTCCGATAAGGCGTCTTCAGTCCTTGCCAGGGCTTCCTCTGTGCTGGAAGAGTACGGTAATCATAAAAGGCAGGAACAGATAAGGTTCGGGAAGAGTCGCCCTTTTATTCCAGCCAAGACAAAATAGAAGCATCCGTCCAGCCGCTAGCGCTCAAAACCCCTGGAAGTTTAGGAATTATTAATGGGATTAAGCCTTAAGGAAGCTGAAGCCTGGGACAAACCCACGTTTCCCTTTTTTTTCCCTTTGAAAGAATGGTGATGCAGCAGATGAGCGGGAGTTGACTGGCTACTACCAGCCATGTCTCAATGTCTCCAGCCCATAGTGTGGATTCTCTACGAGATCAGACAGCAGCTTCACTCCTGAATCCTGCAGCTGGTTCTGACTCAGGTCCAGTTCTCTGAGATGGGAGGGATTGGACCTCAGCGCCGAGGCCAGAGAGCCACAGCTGATCTCTGATAAACTGCAGCTCCTTAATCTAAATACAGAAGGGAAACTTTTATAAGGTTATAAGTGAAACCAGTATTCATCTGAAAGGTTAATCAAAGGCATGATCTGTAAATATTTAATTTAGTTACAGGTTAAAAAATGATAGTAATATGTAATTACCACAATTCCAACCTCTCAGGTTTGCACTGTTCCAGAGGAGAATCTATATTGTTCTGGCCCTCACTCTTCCCAGGTTCTCCCACCTCTTTCCCTCCCATCTCATCATGGAGATCCATCTCACCTGTGGCTCATCTTTAAAGGCACAACCTGTCTTAGATGACTTCCTGTCTCCCTCACCATCTCCCTCCTCGTTGGCTGGTGTCTACCAGGCACCCTCACCTAGTTTTGTCTAATTTTGGTTACCATCTGTGGGCTTTTTCATTGTCCTTAAATCAGTTTATCATGAATAAGTGGTCCCCGTGTGGCCCTCCCTCCTGAAGGAACTGGGCACAACACACACACTCAGACAGTGTGAGGACCCTCGGATGGAATAATGGACATTTTTGAGAATGGTGTTTACCTCAGAGTTTCCAGTCGGCAGTTTGGATCCTGGAGAAAACCACAGAGCAGCTTCACTCCTGAATCCTTCAGCTGGTTCTCACTCAGGTCCAGTTCTCTGAGATGGGAGGGATTGGACCTCAGCGCCGAGGCCAGAGAGTCACAGCTGATCTCTGATAAGCTGCAGAGCTCTAATCTGAAAAATGCAGGATGAGGTTATACGGTGCAGGTCTGCATGTTATCTGCGTCAGTACTAAACCTACGTTAGTTCTTAGTTGGGTCAGACCTGAATTCATGATATTCCAAGGAATTTTTTTAATGTGGTGCATCACAGCAGTGTTGAGAACAGCCTCACTTCACCATCTTAGCAGCTGGTATATAGGTAGAAAAATGAAGACTGACCTGAGCCTCTCCAGTTTACAGTTTGGACTCTCCAGTCCAGAACAGAGCCGCTTCACTCCTGAATCCTGCAGCTGGTTCCAACTCAGGTCCAGAACCCTCAGATGGGAGCGGTTGGACTTCAGAGCTGAGGCCACAGAATCACAGCTGGTCTCTGATAAACTGCAGCTACTTAGTCTAAAATAACAATTATTTTGAGAGAAGACAAATAAAAATCAACATGTACCAGAGCAAAACACAGCTTCCAAGCAACAAACCTCTGGTCCTGCACCGGCTTATCTGCCGTATGTTCCTATTTTGGGTTCTTTCAGGGCGGTTGGACAAGATCTACATCGTATGTAAAGTGTGTGTGGGTCAAAATACCTTCCAAGTTTGTGAGACCACATTTCTCAATAGCACTCAACTCTTGTCAGGAGTTGGGACAAAGCGACCCACTCCTGACAGCTTGTGGGCGATGCTGCAGCGACCCTGCAATCCCTACACTCTCTGGTGAAACCAAATCAAAGGTTTTAGACACTGCTGGATGCTGGAAGGGTGGCTATAGTCTGGACGCATCGTTCCCCTGACTGCACATTTCTCCAACAATGATTGGCAGCTGGTGTCACTTGTTCTCCAGATGAGAAGGAAAGAGAGCCCCCCCACAGTGTGTTTGATTGCCCCACTGCAAGCTCAATGCTGCCAGAAAACATTGCAGGAGAATCAATTCCCCTCAGGGCATCAACAAGGACCTCAGGAAAAGGTGCAGCTGCCACCTACTAGAGACAAGCACACTGAGCTGAGATTCAAAGCCCTCTCCTCCCAAGAGAAGAGCTTGTTTGTTGGAGGCTCTTCTGGGCGATACCTGGTGCCACAGCTCCAGCTCAGCCCGTCTCTGGAGCTGAGGTGGAGCTTAGCAAGTTTCATGGTTCTCCACCACTTCCTCTCGCTGAGGACCTTCTCAGCTGGTGGTTTCTGCTCCACCTTCCAAGTTGAGCAGGTGATACTTCTGCATTCCTGCCACCAGTGTCTCTGCAGAAAGACTCTTCTCTACTGTTTTATATTATATTATAGAAAATTAGGATTTTTGGTTGATGTCTTAGATGTTGTTGACTAAGAGCAGGTTTTTCTTTAATAACATAGAGAGATTCGATGAGAAGAGCAAATGTATTATTTTATGAGCTACTTCCACTACTATTATATACACATACTTCCATATTGTCTTAGATTGCAGCTGCATTTATTGCATCGTTCATAGAAAGTCATATTTGTGAGGAGAAAAACTCCAATAAGGTCATTTTCTTTAATGACCATTACAACAGAAGGAGGCGATGAACAAACAGATTTATCTAAAAATGTGTGAAAACTTATGGATGGAAACCTTTTTAAAACGGTTGCATTGTGTAGAATCGGTGTAGAATCAACTTGTTGACTTCTGATTTGGACTCCAATGGAAGTGAGGTGCAACAATTGTGGATGCTGAAAGCTTCAGATCTTCATGAAGGTTTCTGTGGTTGGACTGACCTGCTGCCCCTTTAAGAGGGAGGCAGGTTTGGGCTTCTGGCTGGAATGAAGCCACCTAAGATGAGAATGACTGCAGGCTTTCGGTACCAAGGTTTAACAGGGGGCTCACTTCACACTTGGGCTTTTCTCTTTTTTGGGATGGCTTTTCTCAGTAGAGAAGGGGCATGGCACACTGCAGCAGCTTTCTTTTGGGGTTTTCTAGTTTTCCTTCTGATCTTTAAAAGACAGGAAGAACCATTTTTGATTGGTCTGAATGTTTGGGCGGTTTTGTGGCCAGCCTAAAATAAAACAAGACAAATCTACAACTGATACTTCCTTTCTAGTCATTGATGACCATCCTCACATGGGACAGATTTCCACAACCAATTTAATCCTGCAAATCTGTCCTGTGTGGTCTTTTTTCTGAGAACTGTAACACTACGTTTATAACAAAGATCAAACATGGAAACAGTTATTGTCTAACTAGTTACACCTGGGAAAGTACTGGATCATCTCTGACTGACCTGAGAGTCTCCAGCTCACAGAGAGGATCCTGGAGAAAACCACAGAGCAGCTTCACTCCTGGATCCTTCAGCTGGTTCTGACTCAGGTCCAGTTCTCTCAGATGGGAGGGATTGGACCTCAGCGCCGAGGCCAGAGAGTCACAGCTGATCTCTGATAACCTGCAGTCACTCAGTCTGGAAAAGGAATAAATGGGGCAAATAAAAACACATTTCTAAATATGAAAATGAAGAGAAAAGCAGAAAATGTAAAGAAATTTAGAAAAGACCAACAGAGGCCTCCTGACCTGAGCGTCTCCAGTCTGCAGTTTGGATGCATCATTCCAGAAGACAGTAACTTTACTCCGGCATCTGTCAGGCTTTGGTTCTTGCTTAAGCTCAGCTCCCGTAGATGAGAAGGGTTTGACGTCATTGCTGAGGCCACAACTTCCCAATGACTCGTTGAAAGAACATCATCATACAGTCTGTTGTGTATGAAACAAAAATAGTGAGTCAAACTTTGGGATTTCTCATCAACGTATCTGAGAATCTACCTCAACACAAATGTAGCTCATTTCCTGGAAAAGCTAAATTCAACACCGTAGAGCAACAGTTTGAACGACCATCAGATCTGAAATGCAACTGAATTATTATCAACATTTGTCTTATTTTAGAACAGCTCATAATTACTCAAAATGATAATTACTTAAAATGATTGTAGCAAATGGTTTAAAGAAACGTGCATCTTTTTATCTGTCTATCGGCTCTTTGGATATTTTGCATTTCATCCAATTTGTACGATGGTGCGTCAAGTCTTAATTCAGCGATCCGATCGATGACATCAGAGTCTCTGGTTGCATCGATTGCCCTCAGCTTCTGTTCTATCTGCCTGTTTCCCTTCAAATCATTTTCACTGCACCTTTTGTTGCTAGTGATGAAGTTGCCACCTAACGGGTGTGGAAAGGGTCCAACAACTTTGTGGGTCACATAAAGGCTCCAAACGGAACCGCCACAAAGACCTAAAACACCCATTTAAACCAACGAGGCCGGCTGTTTTTACGTTGAACAAATGAAGCAAAATAGTCACGTGTCATTAGTTAAAATGTGTTTTTCTGTCGTTAGAATACGATGTATACAAACAAACAAGAGTGATTTAATGACATGACAGTAATTTCATGATAGTCAGTTAACTTGTGGCTCCTATTATTCCTGCCTTATGTTGGTTTGTCTGGATTGACCTTTGAACTTATATCCAGCCAGTGTTGAACATTTCTGGATGAATTGTTGTTGTTTTTAATTTATGGACGCTGCAATGGAGATAAAGAATTGAAGGAATGACCACTGGAGGGGGTATTGCTACCTGACATGATCCACTCGCTTGATTTAAACGCTGATGTCCGGCCCCAAAAATCTTTACTTACTCGACCTTCCTGCAGTTCCTCACAGCTGGAATCAGGCGACGTCGTCCGTCCGCTGAGGTGTTGTACTGCAGCAGGTTCAGCTCATCCAGAACCTCCTCTGACATCTGCAGCAGGTAGGCCAGAGCTGAACAGTGGATCACTGACAGTTCCCTCTCTGATTTCTTCTCTGACTTCAGGAACTCTTGGATCTCCTGATGGACTGACTGATCCTTCATCTCCATCAGACAGTGGAAGATGTTGATGCTTCTGTCTGGGGAGATTCCATCACTGTTCTCCTCCTTCAGGTTGTTGAGGACCTTCTGGATGGTTTCTGGATGGCTCTCCGTCTGATCCAACAGTCCACCCAAGATCCTCTGATTGGACTCCAGAGAGAGACCATGAAGGAAGCGAACAAACAAGTCCAGGTGGCCATTTTCACTTTTGAGAGATTTCATTAGTGCTCTCCTGAGGAAGTCATCAAGAGATGTGACTGGATCGTTATTTGTAAACAACCATGAAAACCAGGAAAAGCGGATTGGTTCAGAATATTCTAGGAACTTATTTATAACCACTGTGTCTTTCCTGGTGTAACGGTGGAACATGTAGACGGCAGCCAGAAACTCCTGAACGCTCAGATGAACAAAGCAGAAGACTGATTTCTGGAAGATCACACTCTCTCTCTTGAAGATCTCTGTACAAACTCCTGAGTACACCGACACCTCGGAGACGTCCAGTCCACATCGCTCCAGGTCTTCTGAGTAGAACATGATGTTTCCTTTCTCCAGATGTTCAAACGCCAGCCGACCCAACTTCAGAAGGAGTTCTTTGTCAGCCTCAGTCAGTTCCTCTGGTCTCTGCTTTCCTCCATACTTCTGCTTCTTCCTCTTCATCTGAACCCTCAGGAAGTGTGAGTAGAGGTCAGTCAGGGTTTGGGGCAGCTCTCCTCTCTGGTCTCTGGTCATCATGTCCTCCAGAACTATAGCAGTGATCCAGCAGAAAACTGGGATCAGACACATGATGTGGAGGCTCCTGGAGGCCTTGATGTGTGAGATGATTCTCTTGGACAGATCTTCATCACTGAACCTCCTCCTGAAGTACTCCTCCTTCTGGGAGTCAGTGAAGCCTCGTACTTCTGTGATCCTGTCAACACACAAGGGAGGAATCTGATAGGCTGCTGCAGGTCTGGAGGTGATCCAGATGAGAGCTGAGGGAAGCAGGTTCCCCTGGATGAGGTTCACCAGGAGCACGCCAACGGACGATACTTGTGTGACATCAGAGATGAGCTGATGCTTGTTGAAACCCAGTGAAAATCTGCTTTCATCCAGGCCATCAAAGATGAACAGAAGTTTCCAGACAGTCAGATCTTCTGCTCTGATCTTCTGTAATGTTGGATGGAAAACATGAAGCAGTGAGAGAAGACTGTGCTGCTCATCTCTGATCAAGTTCAGCTCCCTGCATGAGAGCGGAAGCACCAGACTGATGTCTTGGTTCTCCAAACCTTCTGCCCAGTCCAGACTGAACTTCTGCACTGAGAAGGTTTTTCCAACGCCGGCGACACCGTTGGTCAGAACCACTCTGATGTGTCCCTGTTGCTCAGATAAGACTTTGAAGATGTCCTGGCACTTGATTGGAGTGTCCTGGATGTTCTTCTTGGAGGTTCTCTCAAGCTGTCTCACCTCATGTTGTGTGTCCACCTCCTCACTTTGTCCCTCAGTGATGTAGAGCTCAGTGTAGATCTTGTTCAGCAGGGTTCCACTTCCTGCTTCATGAGTTCCTTCAGTCACATGTTCACATCTTCTCTTCAGACTGATCTTATGACCTTCTATCACCTCCTGCAGATCACCTCCTGAACATAAGTAAACCAATGATTTCCATCTATAATAAATCATCAACACAACTCCAAATTCATGACATCACAAATTAAATCTCATATTGAACAGTTTTACTTTGTTTGGGCTTCATTTCAGCATCTCCAGATCTGCTTCCAGATTGTGAACAAGAGGACTCTCCTGGTGGAGCTGACTGGTCCCAGTTTGATAGGATGTGCTCCCCCCTCTCACTATGAAACACATCTCTATTAGTCCTTTGATTTATAGGATGAAAGAACCTGATCAAGACTCAATATTGTTCCAGCATTTATGTCTGAATTCATCTTTCAGTTTAAACATGATTCTTGTTTCTAATCAACAATATTCACATTAAGTCTGTAACTATATGACTGTCTGAGGTTTAAGTGTTAAACATCTCCAATAATAAACTCACAACCTGCTGCTGTTAATGTGACTAACAGCTGCCACACAAACACATCATCACGCTTTAGTTTTCTTACATTTCCTCTGAACTTCTGAAGTTTATTATATCTTCTTTGGACTGGTCACTCTTCAGGGACACACAGCTGGGCACTGTGGACTCTGCTCTGTCCTCGTCCATCCTGAGGAAACATCAGAAATAGTGATGAGACTGTGATGAAGGTAAATAATCTGTAGAGGTTGGAGTTCAATAATCCCAATTCACTGCATTTTTATCAAACAGGAACATTTCTAATCCATTCTGGATAACAACTGAATCAATAAATCAATGATGTCTCTGTATCATTTTCATGTTTTCAGAGTTTAAGCTGCTTTTTTTAACTGTTCCCTGCAGTGAGAAAAGAACTGGCCCCTTTTCCAGCCCCTCATCCTGCAGCACTGAATGTGCTCTAAAGTTTAAAGAAGATTAAAGAACATGATTCTCAGCATGAAGACAAGCAGAGGTCTGTCCAATGACGTATTGTCGGCTCATTCACATCAAAATCTATGATATGTCACCCTGTACATCATACAGGCCACATATATATTGGAAAAAAGTTTTGGGACATCTTAAAAGTTTACACCATGTTAAACATAAAATAGTTGTGGAAAAAATGTTTCTCCTGGGTGTTTCAAAAGGTGCGGTGGCATCAGACGGACGCACACAAATGAAATCATTTTTTATCTGGTTATGGTTTACAAGAAAACCTAAATTCTTTCAAGATGTCAGTTCTCAACATTAAATTCAACAAATAAGATGAGAATGCATTCAAAACTAAACAGAAATACGTCATCACATCATCAAAGTGGGTCAAATGCAGCATCATCTTCTGTCATCTCAGACAGGATTCCAAGAAGAGGATCTTCATTTTCAACAACGCACCTTGACATCTCATCATGGCTCGTCTGTCAGATTACAAGCAGCTTTTTTGATCAGGCGCATCATGTTTCTCACCAACACATGATGGTGCTGGAAAAAACATTTGTAGCCTGACCTAGAGGTCAAAACTCTGCATGGCGTGCACAGCTACTAGTTGCAGCTGGTGGTTGTGGCGGAGGAGATCCCAAACATATCTAGCAAGCTTGTTTTGGAGCAGAGCTTGTCCACCACCTCTGACCCCACTCATCACAGAAGTCCCACCATATCCATGGCCAGGTGTGTTGGCAGCATTGGAGCCAGCCTCAGGAAAAAGGTGTGTCAATATCTCAGAAGTGATGATCAAGTTGACACAACCCAACAGAGGTCAAGCAACCCAACATGCTGAATAGAATAGATGACACACAGCAAAGGGCAACAAACACCCAATTCTGCTCAGACTAATCTGATCTGACCACATGTACAGGACCAAAAATATCAAAACACCATGGGTTTAGGTTTCCTTTCGTTTTCTTGACTGCTTCATTCAAAACAGAACACATTTCATAAATCCATAATAACAAATTCATATTCCACAAAGAACCAGTTGTTAAAACAATCAAATGGAATGCCTTGATCTCTCCCTCTTTACATACTCTCCTTTTTTAAATAAAGGAGTGATTGTCCCCTGGTGGAGGGACAAAGAGAGGAGGCTAAAACTGTCGCGTTTGTGTCCCTCTTTCCGTGGATTTTTCCACTAACTGCAAATAATATTGTGACTTATTGTGAGTATTAAAATGTGCTTCCTCAACCTCTAAAATGTTGGCTCAGGGTTAGCGGAAAACGCAGTGAGAGGAAACACGCTACAAAGTTTGATCATCCGTCACAACATTCCCGTCGACCAGCCGCAATGTGCGTCCGAAACACGCGCACGCTCATTGCGAACACGCAGCTTATTAAGCCGCATCTCGCAGCGGAACATTGATTCGAGACGACAGCAGTGAAAGAACCAAATGCTACCTGAATATTAGAGGTTTTCCATCAGGGCGCGGTCACTCAAGATGGAGCCCGAAGTTGAGAACTTTCACTTTCGCTTCTTCTTCCTCTACACGTCACGTGTTCGTGTTTTGATCGCGTCATATCCAGCACAAGCGCCTCTCTTCAGAACAATTTGGTCCACGTTTGAACTGAAATACTGGGAAACAACTGGAGTTCGTCTGACAGATGTTCGTTTTTGGGTGCGGAATCAAACTGGGTCAACTTTTTGATCTATAGGATCCCCTCTGGTTCAAAGTGTCCCCTATAGGATATTGACAGTACTGACCTTTTGGGGGCTGCACACACCTCTTAATGGTGACGGCACCAACGGAGCTGATCCAGTTGTCATCAGCTGGCCAGTCTGACTCCAGCTCATTAGGGGAAATTTGCTGATCTGGAGGAGAAGCTTTCAAAACTTGACGGGCTGGGGGGGAATGACTGTAATTTTGGAATCAGCGTGCCAATTTGATTTTTAATCAGAATAATTTCAACAGGATATTTTCAAATTGTTCCCCAGTGGAGCTGCCAACTGAATATGGTGACCTGCTCCTACACACAGAAATCCGATGGCTCAGCAGGGGACGGATTTTGCTTCCTTTTTTGTCCCTTTTGAGTGAAATAAAAGAGTTCATGCAGTCCAGAGGGGAAGACGCCGCGCTGCTGGAGGACACTGGCTGGACACTGGACCTTGCATTTTTAACAGACATTACTGGGAAACAGAACAGTTTGAACTGGGAGCTGCAAGGCAAAGGTGATACTGTTGCTGATAGGATC
Source organism: Takifugu rubripes (assembly GCF_901000725.2). NCBI lineage: Eukaryota > Metazoa > Chordata > Actinopteri > Tetraodontiformes > Tetraodontidae > Takifugu > Takifugu rubripes. The sequence goes on along the minus strand of NC_042299.1, from coordinate 774,712 downwards.
AGTGCTGTAAATGCATCTAAAGCCAAGATGAACATTTTCTCTCTGCATTTACAGACAAAAGGTGCTGCACTTCCCCTCTGTGCAGATGGTGCTGAGAGACAACGCTTCTGCATGTGAGGCTTTGGACTAAAGCGCAGAAAAGTGCTCTCAGCTCATAAAAAGACTTGGGCAAGAGTTTGAGAACAGGTTTTGGGACCTGGATCAGCTTGAGCCATGTGTGTCCTTCATTTCTAACCCTTTCATGAACGTGGACATATCAGGCATTGCTCAGCAGTTCAGTGCAACCTTCAGCCTGGATGCTGCACAGATGCTAATTGAAATTGGAACATTGTGAAATGAGCTGCAGCTCAAAGCCTCTCAGGCTGCACCAAACTTTTGGTGCCTTGTTGACACAAAAGTACAGTGGTGTATGGAGCTCCAGCTTATGTCATTAGAATCTACATGATTCACTTTATTCATGCTTTTAGTGCTCTTGACTGAATTTTACCAGGTAAAAATGTACCTTTTCTGCCCCAATAAAAGAGTTCCTCTGTGTTCTAAGAGTTTAAAGAAATGCATTTAAAAACCTTAAAAGGAGGCCAGATTTCCTCCAAAAGCCTGGTTTGACCAGCAAGTCTGGCTCATTTACAGTTATTGATGAGCTCTTTTTCTGTGATATCTGTCATTTAAGTCCTAAAAAGCTATTTAAGGGTCGTTTTCCTTCCACTTCTCAATCACGGACGTGTCCAACTTCACAGGATTTAAACTTAACAGAAAATATAAGGACTCAACTTTATTTATACCCAAAATTACATAATTTTCATTACATAAACTTCCTCATGCAAATATTTCGACAGTATGATATTAAAATAACGCAAATGTAATTTAACTTATGCCAAAATGTACATGTAAAAATGTTTTGATCCTCAGTCACATAACACAAAGCAGATCAACACATAAGGAAACACAGTAAAGTTTCAAATTTTAAAAAATATCAAATCTAAATGTGGCGGGGTGGGGAGAGGTGTACCGGTCGACGACAACGCCACCTGGGGAATTTCACCCCAGGAATTAACCGGGAACCGGGCACACGCAGATAAGGTTCTATTCCCGAGGCAGAGCCAAGATTGAGGGTTAAGCACTACGATTTTATTAAATCCAATAAACAAAATAATAACTCGGCGGTCTAAAAGTCAAACAAAAGGGGTGGACAGGGCTGGGGCCCCACCGGCAGGTAAAACTCAATTAGGGGAGATAAACAAACTAAAAACACCCGTGCTACTGCAAACAAAACTACACAGGAGGGGTGAGGAAAACGCCCTCCACCAGGGGTTGGTCCCCGCCGTGGCCCGCAGCACCTGTCCACAAAGAAAAGGAACAATTCAATTTCCAGCAGTAACATTCGACGCGACGAGCACACACGCGCACACACCTCACACAGACAGGCAAATAAATTGTGACCAACAAGAAACAAACAAGAAACGAACAGAACAAAACCTAAAAGAGTAAATGCCAGTTGATACGATTTACACACACTGTTAAGAATCTAAAATGAAAGCAACAGCTCCGTGGTCGCCTCGGCGGCACCACTGCGTCTCAGCGCCGTCCCCCGAGCGAAGGGGGGGGGGGGGGCGAGAGAGAGCGAGAGCGAACAGGAGAGAGTCCCGAAAGCGGGACTGAGCCAAAGCAGCAGTGGGGAGTCAGTGACGCGCATTGCTGCGCCTTACCTGCCCAGTGCAAACTAGCGCGCGTGCCCTTACGGCAAAGCGTTGTGAAACAGTTTGTTGGTCGAACCGCCCAGATCAGCCGCAACCCCGCCGTCCCGTCGAAGGGGGAAAACAACTAAAGCCAGCTGGAGGCAGTGCCTTATATAAACCTTTTCTCCCCACCCACCAATTAAGGCACTACCTCCATAGGGCACCTGTTCGGAGGGCAGGCCACGCCCTGCCACATCAAATATATTCACAAAAATAAGCATAAAAATTAAATTGAGAATCTGTGACTGTGTACTTCGCAATCCCTTGCTTATTCTAAGATTATTCTTTTTCTTATTTTAATTATTCCGTTTTTAGAATAGTTTATGGTTGAAGCCAGAACCTCTGAACGGAGGCAAAGCTTGACAAATGGGTGAGCTTCTTAATCACAGAAGAGGAATTTTAAAGTCTTGTTTAATGTGAAGAGGGATTAATAATTAAACTATTATACTATTTCAGACACTTTCAGCCTCAGCTGTATCTTTTATTATTATTTATTTTATTTTATTTTTTTTACAAAATGCATCTTTACTCTTTGGCCCCATCTACTGTCTGTTGTGTTTCTAATTTGATCCAGCTGGTTGTGTTAGCTTTACCTGCGCAGAGGTTCCTGCTACAATCAGGAACAAACTCCGCTTGTTTATTCTCACAGTCTGCTGATAAAATCTATTCTTGTTCTCCTAAAGCTGCAGAAAGCAGCAGTGGGCCTGACTTCATGCTGCACCTACAAACCTGAGAATGGAGCCGAGCTTTATTGCTAAACAGGATTTGGGTTTTTTTGTCCGTGCTAAATGGAAAGTGTTTGTCCTTTGGTGGTCCAACAGGACAACGATTTGGATGGATGGATGATTTGATGTTATTGAGAATAAAAACAGCTGAAAATGGAAGCAGAGATGTTTCAGAGCACCAGAGTTCAGAAAGAGTTTCTAATCAAACACGGCCTGCATCTTTCAAAATATGGTTTAACCCCTTTAACATGATCAAATAGTCATAACAATGAACAAGTATCACTTGTCCTGTTATTTATACTTGAATTCGTTATGTTTAATACATTTCCGTGTGTGTACAACCACCTCCTCAGCAACGATGCCCAATTCAACGTGGCCTACTACTGCAACGTTCTGGTGGATTCAACAGGTCTCTGCTACTGGTTACCACCCGCCATCTTCAGATCGTCCTGCTCCATCAGCGTCAAATATTTCCCCTTTGACTGGCAGGACTGCACGCTCAAATTCACGTATGCACGGGCAGGATTTTTCATTGTTGTTTGAAACGCAGACAAACTCTGACATGATGTTTTAAACTGAGCTGAGTCGAGATTTGATAGAATCTAAACACATATGAGAGGAGAAAAAGGTGCAAAAATAAAATGCACGGTGCAGCTAAACTCTCCCAGTAGGAAAACAGGCTTTTTAAATTCTGAACTGCATTTCCCATGTTGCCTTGCAGCTCTCTAACGTACAATGCCAAAGAGATCAGGTTGCTCCTGAAGGAAGACATAGTCATTGAAACCAAGTGGACGGTTGAATGGATCATTATATATCTTTTTTTTATTTTTTTATTTTTTTAAATTGAGCGGATGCGGCTTATATACAGGTGCGGCTTATAGTCCGGAAAATACGGACTATATAATTAATATTATGCACAAGCTTTTCAGAACGCAGTGAGGACTGAAGCTACATTTTAGATGAGTTATGTTTACGTTGGCCTTTTTCTCCCACATTTCACTAAAGCTGCAGCAGAAAAGGCCAAAAGACCTGGAAAACAGAGCCGGCCAGCGTCTGCACACAAGTCCGTCAGACGCACCACTCCATCGTCGACGGCAAGATCGCCATCTGATCCACACATCGAGGTGACTCTTTGCTCCATGTCCTGGGGACGCCACACTAAAGTGTGCCAATACGCAAACTTACACTAAAACGCTGGTTATATTCAAGGTTCCGGTAGCGGCTCCCGAGAGGACGACCGCCGTGATGGATGCAGCACCTCAGCCCTGGTGGCCCACAGCAACATCAGCAGCACAACCGAAGGTAATCCATTAAAAACAAGCTCAAGTTTGAGTATTCAGTGACTATATATCGGCTGCCGGATATAATCGTGTGTTTTCTTATTAGGCGACATACGAGGGATGGCACAAAATGTGGGAGTCTGCTCCCAATGGGCTCCCACAGGCTGACGTTGCATGGCTGAAAGAGGATGAAACCAATGAACTCTTCCAGAGGGCTGTGTTGGGATTTCTGGTTTGTGTCTGTCTTTGGCCTGCAGGGTGTGGTGTTGAGCACAATTGGGCGCACCTGTAGGCAATTTACATCTTGCTGTCTATTTAAGCAGGTTGTGCCTGCCTGTCAGGGCCGGGGTGTTGGTTCGTGTAGGGAGTGTGTTTGTTGGTCTAGTGTGGGAGCTTGGTTGGGTTCCTTGGTGTTGGCTCCTGTTCCTGTGTTCCTGTTGTCCTGGAGGACTGCTCCTGCTCCCCTTGCAGTCTAGGAGGACTGCCTCTGCCCTCAGTGTCTCGGGGCACGTTCGTGTTGCGCCGGACTCCCGAGTCCTCGCCGGTCCAGGAGGACTGCAGCGTGTTGAGGACTCACCGGTGTTCCGAGTTCCTGGCAGTCCAGGGGGACTGCGTCTGGTTTGGGGACTCGCCGATGGACCTGGGACGGGCGGACGCTGCCTCCCGATCCCCATGCGGTCCAGGAGGACTGTTTCTGTTAATGTGTGCTCCCCTTCCCTGTAAATAAAGCCTTTGACCTCCCCACCACTGTGTCCTGGCCTGCGTTCGGGTCCGCTACCACCATGTATCGTAACAGGCTGCATCCTTTCAGGACAAACATGGAAAGATGAAGTGGAGGAAGGTCCTGAAGGATGACAGGATGTGGTTTCAGCCTGTGGTTTCAGACATACTGTCCAAACAGCAAAAAGTCATCATCAGGGACCAATGACAGCATCATCACTGTTTTTCTTGCACGACAAATGTTATTCCTCAACTACAGCAAGCAACAACAGGCCTATCTTCCCTTTATTTATCTTCCCTCCGCCATCTTTTCAATTTCTCGAGGCAGAAATCACAGGACACATGTGGAGCATCTCCTAATGTGGCACCAGGCTGGCTGCATTGCGGCCTTACAGAAGTAAAGGCATGCACAGAATAGATACACAGGCTTCAGATACTACAGTGGGCAATATTCCTTAAAGCTCGAGAGGTGAAGCCTGCATTTGCCACCAAGGTCATTGCATGCTGCACCATTCTGCACAATGTGTGCTTGTGGAATGGTGACAGCATGGAACCCTCAGAAGAGGCACTTGGGTCAGATGACATTGGTCAAATGCAGCCAGACCTGCAATGTGGAGAGCAAATTCGGAGCAGACTGACTGCTGCCCTGTCAGCACCAACCCACCTCCCACCAGCTCTCTGTGAACATGATTGCATTTAGGACTGGTCTTTATAATCCAGAATTTTGGAGCTTGACGTCTGTTCAACCTGGCTGCCATCATAAAGTCTTTTTTCTGGCAGGTTCCATTTAATTTGAATATTTTTTTGGGTTCCATTTTTGTAAATATGTATTTCAAAATCATAATAGGATAAATGCAACTTGTTTATATATATGGAAGTGTGTGTTTTTGTAAATAGTTTTGGTTTCAAAATCAAAAATTGTACCAATTAAATTTAAACTTTGAATAAAGCATTTGTTATCAACCATATGATGCCAAGAAAGCAATCTTTGATGGAAGTTAACTTAAACAATTTAATACATTCTTTTTTACATTTTATCTACGAGTTTCTGTAACAGATTTACAAGTGTGTCCTCCCTGGCTTCTTGGCTCTTGTTGCCCTTTCCTCGGCCCTCTCCAGCAGCTCCAGGACCCTATCGCACCGCTGGCGCTGGCGTGGTGCTGGCCCTGGTTCCTCCTCCTCTGTCTCTCCATCAGGTCTATTTGGGACTGAATCTGTGGAGCCTGACTCAGAAAATGAATGGCTCTTCCCCCAGGCTGAGGCAACGAGGCATGGGGGCCGAATCGAGGGCCTGCCACCTATTGCCTGATCCATGAGAGGGAACTATTCGCTATCTGAAGTACGTACAAAGTGAATCAGCTGTACTATTGGTTAGCGGCTGCTAACTTTCTAACTGAAGAAAAGAAGGACATTGTGGCAGACTACGTCCGATGGTATGTTATTGACCGCAAGTCATCTGTAATTGACAGGTAAGTTAAATTTTCATTTGTTTTTTGTCGTTCCACCCCCAAAAAATGAAATTTGCTTGAAATGTCTCATGGCATGTATATCTATGGTGTTACAACTGCTAGCCTATATGATGCCTGTCTCTCCATTCTCTGCCTTATGCTAATCTATAAATACTCAACATAACAAACAAATATAACCTTATAAACTTATAAAATATATAAACTTAAGATAACACAATTTAGATAGTTTAATTGGTTGTTGCTGTTGGCACTACACAGCAGTGAAAGTGTTTGTGTTCACGTTGTAGATTCAAAGATGGCCTTTCAGCCCTTCAGTTTCTGACAGGACTACAGCAAGGATTGAGTCCTGGTGGTCCATATTCAGAAAGGGGAGGTAAATGGCCTTCATCAAGTCATTTGCCTTTTATTTCACTCATTCACTTATATGTATATGCTTAAGATGATCATTTATTTTACCAATTTCCATAGGAGTCAGTTCTGGATGGAGCTATTTGCAGACCTTAGAGACGCCGGATACTTCAACGGGAGTCATGAGCATCAGCGTCTACTGAGATACTGCTTTGGTGATGTCATTCAGGACTTGGATGAGTGTGTTGGATTGTGGTACAGCCACAGGATCCAGCCCTCCAAAACAGCATCATGTCCAGGAGGAGTGCCCAATGAGCTCTACTACTTACCACACCGGTAATATTTGATGGTAGATCGTCTGCAGTAATTTTGTTTTTCAAATAAATATAATAATATCTTCTGTGTAACATAGGTTGACTCCAGAGACTGTGGATTTCAAATCGAACAGACTCAACTGGATGCTTTTCCTGAGGCTCCCCTGACAAGAGCTCCATGTGGGGATGCAAACATGCAGGAGTACCTGGACTTGGCCATGCAGAGCAATCAGTTACAGAAGGCAGAGTACTGGCAGTCTGCAGCTGAGCTGTATCTGAAACTAAAAGAAATTACTCAGCTATGATTGAAAAGACATTATAAAGGTGTAACTTGTACACAAAGTGTCTTAATTTGTCACCTGCAGCATCATTATTTTAAAGTGTGAAATATGAATAAACATAATGCGTAGTAATGAGCATGGATTTCCTTTTTTTTAATAGATAAAACCGTGAACTACTGTTTCATGAACAGAACACAGTTTCAGAATGATGACCCCCCCCCCCCCCCCCCAAATGAAACAAAAAACAAAACAGCCATTTTAACATCATTGAAAAACACTGGTGCACCTAAAGGTGCAGTTGCAAATGACAATGGCATAACAGCAGAACAATAAACATTCAAGCTCCAGAGGTCATCCAATATGGCTCATAAACAGCCAAATCCTGGACTATTTTGAATTCCAAAGTCCATTTGTGCCTTAAACACACTGTAGGAATCCAGGAGTGGTAATTTTAACAAGTTTGAACAAGTATTTGACATTGGGAATGGAGAGCCATCCAAGAACTCTATTTCTGGCAACGGTTCCAACCCAGAAGGAGGAAGTGATGTCAGCCCTGTGGCAAACATCAAAACTTCTTCCACAGACAGAGCAGCCTCGCCTTCTGCAAAGAAAAAATGTTCAGGTAGATATACATGGTAATGTGCTTTTCCAAGTAGTTATAAAAAAACAAAACAAACCTTCACAGTCAAGGAGATAGTCTGCCCAGTAGGCCAAGATTACACTTTCTTTTTGTCTCCTGTTGCTCCCTGCAGGGCTGACGTCAGGTGTAAAGAGTCTCTCAATGTCAAAGCCAGTGAGTCGCTTTTCAGAGTGGCAGAGAACTGGGGTCAGCAAAGAAGGGTGTTGCTGTAGTGCTGTCAGAAACTGAAGGGCTGAAAGGCCATCTTTGAATCTACAACGTGAACACAAACACTTTCACTGCTGTGTAGTGCCAACTAACACCATAGATATACATGCCATGAGACATTTCAAGCAAATTTCATTTTTGGGGGGGGGGGGGGCGGAACGACAAAAAACATGAGTTGCGGTCAATAACATACCATCTGGCGAGGATTGAGCTCCTGGAGCAAATTCATCACGTGATCCCTCTTCACTCGCAGATTGTACTTTTGTTTGAGTACTTGCCACATCGTACGGTAGCCAAACAGCTGTCCAGGTCCACGAAGTTCCAGTCGGATGGCCCTAATGATGGCGTTTGTAGAGGAGGAATCCTTTCTGCGATATAATCCGGCTCCATTCAGTTTGCTTTTAAGCGACCTCAAGCTGATGTGCACACCTTGTAAACTTGACATCATGTCCACGATTACATCGTAAGAGTGGCCCTCATGAAAGTACTTTATGCACTGCTGAAGCAGATCTGGTCCGTCCCCTGACGTCCCCGGTATGGCTGGTTCTTCAGTCTGGGCTGCGGCATTTAAAAATGCCAAAGACCGACCACAGAAACCACAAACCGGCGTCAATCTGCTCAAATGTTTGCCACAAAACGGGCAAAAGGCCACTTGCATGTCGTCCATCCTGCGTCACGATGAAGTCCGTACCCGCTTTCGATTCAAATGATGGTAATTCCCATTCCGGTAGAAAAAGTTATTTGGTAATATTACCTTTCCGGCTGAAAAGTAACTTGTAAATTTGTTTTGTGCCGGCTCCTTTTCTGCCGAAAAGGGTATTACCAACTGTACCGACGGAACGCATCCATTGGCCCAACCGTACCAAGGGTCGGTAATTCCCTTTCCGGTAGAAAAAGTTATTTGTAAATTTGTTTCAGCCGCTTGTAAAAGTGTTTTGCACCTCTCGGCCACCGTGCCTTATGGTCACGAAAATACAGTACATTTAAAAAGGGCCCATGCCTTAAGAACACTTTGATAAAAAAGGAGGCAACCAATTTCATTTTTACAAATTTAAAGTCAGTTAAAAACAGAGCAGTCTCATCTAAGAAAGAAGACACCAGTACATTCTTACATGGATCATAGCTGTGATGATTAAAGTTGACTATTTTGGATGAATATATGAGGAGTCATAGGTAAAACATTAACACACACACACACACACACACACACACAGAGCCTTAACCTTTAGCAAGTTCAGAATTTTAACTTTAGCATTTTTTTAACCGTTCAGGCTAGTAAAAAGAAGTTTGGAGCTCTGGATGCGCTCTGTGAGGGAGAGGAGCCTTCTTCTGCGATACGGCAGAGGAGGAATTGAGCCTGACCCCAAGGATGCCTTCCCTGACCTCCAGCTAAGCCCTGGGTCTGAGGAGTTCAGCGACCCTCTCCTCAAGGTCTGCCACAAGGCTAAATTGGGCCTTCATGGCACAGCAAACAGGCTTTTTATTTAAACATTGTAAAGACAATTAATGGTCTGGGCCTGCTCAACAGAGCTGCCACTGTGTGGGCGGACAGAGTCCACAGTGGAGGACTCTGTACAAACCCCCCCATAAAAAGACCTTCAGCAGAGGACCCTGCGTGGTGCCATCACCACCAATGCTTTTATATCCGTTTTAAACCGCACTGTCTGCAACGTGTTTCCGTTCTGTGGTCTGTCAGATGGTTTTTCATGTTTTTACAGACCGCAGCAGACTCCCAGGGGTTTTTAGCATTTTCACAGAGCTTTTCTAACTTTTTTAACGTCATGTCCTGTGCTCCAGGTTTTATTGGTGGGATCGCGTACAAAAAAACCGCACAAAGTTTCAGGTACTCAATTTCTTTTAATTGGAGAGGCCAAACTGGTGATCCACCTGACAGGCAGGGACAGGATATGGGACGGGGACCTGTGTGACCTGGTGGCCATATGGAAGCAGAACATTAGAGCCAGACTGAGGCTGGAGTTGTGCTTCTACAAGGCCACAAATAACCTTGAAGGGTTACAGCAACTGTGGGGACATGAAGGTGTCAAATAAAATAGTGGCTGGAATTGAGTTGACTTTTGCATCCTCTGTGCCAAGCCTGGTTGAGCTCAGGCAGATCACAATAACTCGACAGTTGAAAACCACGCTGACAGCTTGGTCGGGAAGATTGTAGGTCGACTAAAAAGCTGTAGATGCAAGGGAGACTGGAGTGTCAGTGAGGTCAAGCAGCTCGAAAAGGAGAGGACCACTGCAAAAAGCTGCTTCACCAGGCAAGTCAACTTCATCAGTAAGGGAGCAGGCAGAATGGTAGAAGAAGAGCTGCGGGAGGAATTTGATAAGCTCTCAGACTGTCTAAGGAAAGTAGTCAAAACAAATGATGAATACAGGACTACATTATTGGCTGAGGCAACAAAAGAGGAGCGCCTTGGAGAAGCGCTGGAAGGTGACATAGGAAAGACTTTGGATGAAGCAGAAACAAGGTTTAAACAGGTGAGCTGCATTTTCCAGACAAACCTCTGGTCAAGGTATGGTCACGACAAAATTACAGCTGCAGTCCTGGTGGCAAAGAAAAGTGCTGAGGAAGCAGGGAGCACAAGGAATTGCAGAAGAAGCAAATGCTGCACAGCCTGCAAGTGGGATTGCTGGAATAGTGTGGATTCTGGTCGGACTCCGGAGCATTCTCTGGTCCCCTCCCCAATCTGGCCGGCGAGGAGATGTTTAGCCGCATGTCATCGCTTCGTCGCTGGCTGTCACGGTGGTGCCCCGAAAACCAGGTGGCCTTTATAGACAATTGCAGCACTTTTTGGGGAAAACCTGGTCTGATCAGGAGAGACGGTGTCCATCCCACACGGGATGGTGCCTCTCTCATTTCTAGTAATCTGGCTAATTTTATTAGACCCAAAGTGACCTGACAATCCAGGGTCCAGACCAGGACGCAGAGTTATAGTCTTACACACCTCTCTGCTGCTTCCATAGAACCCTCATCTGCCAACAATAACATATTTAACACTATAGAGGTAGTCTCTGTTCCACGGTTAAAAGTTCACCAAGCACAGAGCAGGGGAGCGGTCAATCACCATAATCTTATTAAAATTAATACTAAAGCACAAGTTGGAGAAACTAATATCACAATTAAGTGTGGACTGTTAAATATTAGATCTCTTTTGTCATCAAGCAGAATAGTTATGACGATTCCTGTGTAGTTTTTCTGCTCCCCCCCCCCCTCTATTTATTTACAGGTATCGCCGCCTTCAGAGCTGCATGACGACCTCCGGCCCCGCTGACCCATTGTATAGTGTATTTTTGTGTGTGTTTCTGTGCTCTGTGCCTCTCCTCTCCTCCCTCCTCCTCCCTCTCCTCTCTCTTTACCCAGCCGGCCATCAGCAGGAGGGTCCCCCACATGGTCCTGCTCAAGGTTTCTTCCTGTTGAAGGGGAGTTTTTCCTGCCACTCTTGCTTGTCTGGGGTCAGGCCCTGGGATTCTGGAAAGCACCTTGAAACAATTTTGATTGTAACATACACTATATAAATAAAGATGGATGGATGGATGGATGGATGGATGGATGGATGGATGGATGGATGGATGGATGGAGACAATAAAGCTCTACATGCTTACATCAATCTACTTCTGGAAAAGTCGGCGGGGGGAAGCTCTGAAGGAGGAGGATATGAGACCGGGAACACCTTATCCTCTGAGCAGGAGAGAGCTGCTAAGTCAGGTAGTGACCCAATTGGTCTAGTTACATCTGTTAAACAGAAAGTGGCAACCCTTGTAACGAAGGTCTTCCAAGAAGCTGGAACTGGGATGATGACTTGGGACTTGGGGTGAAAAGGTGGAATAGAAGAAGCCATTAAACTGTTCAAAGAATCTGTAGAGCTTGGACAAATCAATTTCAACAGAAGAATCACACCAGCTGACTGGAGAGGGAAGCCTGGTGGAATCACCCTCTCAGACAGAGTAATAGAACCTATGGAGCAGTCATGTACCTGAGATGGAACATAGAGGGGCGAGTTGACTTCCGCTTCGTGGAAGCAAAAGCCAAAAGTGACTCCACTGGCTCAGAAAGGAGAAGGGATAAAAAGGTGAAATTTGTGGACCAGTCTTTGCAGCCTGGCTCAGGAAGTATTTTAAGAGACATGAAAGATTAGAAGTGGAATAATGGTTCCATCTAGTGGACAACCCAAATCTTGGGTGCCATCCAAAGAGATAATTGTGGATACCAAACCTTTGCAAATTGTGTGGGTGAGATCCAAGACTGGTGGTTGATTCCTGGAGAACTGAACATTGCTAACATAATGACACAAGGCACAGCAGAAGGAGCTGAAGGATCCAAGAAAATCTCTCAAGGTTCAGGGAGAAACACGACTGAAACACTCATATAAATACACTCATGCACACGACCGAATCACACTCATAGAAACACTCTCATTCACAATAATGAATCACACTCATGTAAACAGACTCTCACACACTACTGAATCACACTCACACAATCACGCCCTACTGAATCTCACACTCACACACACACACACTACTGAATCTCACACACACACACACTACTGAATCTCACACTCACAAACACACACACACACACTACTGAATCTCTCTCACACACACACACACACACACACACACACACACTACTGAATCTCACACTCACAAACACACACACACACACTACTGAATCTCACACACACACACACACACACACACACACACTACTGAAACTCACACACACACACAAACACACACACTACTGAAACTCACACACACACACACACACACACACACACACACACACACACTACTGAATCTCACACTCACACACTACTGAATCTCACACTCACACACATATACACACACTACTGAATCTCACACTCACACACTACTGAATCTCACACTCACACACACACACACACACACACTACTGAATCTCAAACTCACACACACACACACTACTGAATCTCACACTCACACACATATACACACACTACTGAATCTCACACTCACACACTACTGAATCTCACACTCACACTCTCACACTCACACACACTACTGAATCTCACACACACACACACACACACACACACACACACTACTGAAACTCACACACACACACAAACACACACACTACTGAAACTCACACACACACACACACACACACTACTGAATCTCACACTCACACACTACTGAATCTCACACTCACACACATATACACACACTACTGAATCTCACACTCACACACTACTGAATCTCACACTCACACACACACACACTACTGAATCTCACACTCACACACATATACACACACTACTGAATCTCACACTCACACACATATACACACACTACTGAATCTCACACTCACACACTACTGAATCTCACACTCACACTCTCACACTCACACACTACTGAATCTCACACTCATACACTACTGAATCTCACACTCACACACTCACACTCTACTGAATCTCACACTCACACTCACACACTACTGAATCTCACACTCACACTCACACACTACTGAATCTCACACTCACACACTACTGAATCTCACACTCACACTCACTACTGAATCTCACACTCACACACACACACACACACTACTGAATCTCACACTCACACACACACTACTGAATCTCACACTCTCACACACACACACACACACACTACTGAATCTCACACTCTCACACACACACACACACACTACTGAATCTCACACTCTCACACACACACACACACACACACACTACTGAATCTCACACTCACACACACACACACACTACTGAATCTCACACTCTCTCACACACACACACACACTACTGAATCTCACACTCTCACACACACACACACACACACACACACTACTGAATCTCACACTCTCACACACACACACACACACACACACTACTGAATCTCACACTCTCACACACACACACACACACTACTGAATCTCACACACACACACACACACTACTGAATCTCACACTCACACACTACTGAATCTCACACTCACACTCTCACACTCACACACTACTGAATCTCACACTCACACACTCACACTCACACACTACTGAATCTCACACTCACACACTCACACTCACACACTACTGAATCTCACACTCACACACTCACACACTACTGAATCTCACACTCACACACTACTGAATCTCACACTCACACACTACTGAATCTCACACTCACACACTACTGAATCTCACTCACACACTCACACTCACTACTGAATCTCACACTCACTACTGAATCTCACACTCACACACACACACACACACACACTACTGAATCTCACACTCACACACTACTGAATCTCACACTCACACACACACACACACACACTACTGAATCTCAAACTCACACACACTACTGAATCTCACACTCACACACATATACACACACTACTGAATCTCACACTCACACACATATACACACACTACTGAATCTCACACTCACACACTACTGAATCTCACACTCACACTCTCACACTACTGAATCTCACACTCACACACTCACACTCTACTGAATCTCACACTCACACTCACACGCTACTGAATCTCACACTCACACACTACTGAATCTCACACTCACACACTACTGAATCTCACACTCACACACTCACTACTGAATCTCACACTCACACACACACACACACACTACTGAATCTCACACTCACACACACACACACACACTACTGAATCTCACACTCTCTCTCTCACACACTCACACACACACACACACACACACACACACACACACACACACACACACACACACACACACACACACACACACACACTACTGAGGTCATGGTGTTTGGTCCTGAACCTCTCAGGGATAGATTAGATCACATGATCACTCTAGATGGGATCTCATTAACATCTAGTCTCTCTGTGAGGAATCTAGGAGTAACTTTTGATCAAAATCTCTCCTTCAACTCACACATTAAATTAGTCTCTAGAAGTGCCTTTTTTCACTTGAGGAACATCTCAAAGATCAGGAAGCTACTGATGTAGCCTGATGCTGAAAAGTTAGTCCATGCATTTGTTACTTCCAGGCTGGACTACTGTAACTCCTTATTATCAGGGTGTCCAAACAACTCTTTAAGAAGCCTCCAGTTGATCCAAAATGCTGCAGCCAGAGTTCTGACAGGTATTGACAAAAGAGATCACATAAGTCCTGTAATGGCGTCGCTTCATTGGCTGCCCGTTAAATTTAGAATAACTTTTAAAACCCTTCTTCTGACCTACAAGGTCCTCAGAGGCCTAGCTCCATCCTACCTGGAGGAGCTAGTGATACCCTATCAGCCCAATAGACCGCTCCGCTCTCAGAATGCTGGTCTACTTGTGGTTCCCAGAGTCTCTAGGAGTAGAATGGGGGGCCGAGCATTTAGCTACCAGGCCCCCCTGCTTTGGAACCAGCTCCCTGTCCAGGTACGGGAGGCTGACTCCATCGCTACTTTTAAGATCAGACTCAAAACCTACCTCTTTGAAAAAGCTTACTGTTACTAATTCAGTAGTTCCAGTTACTATCATAGACAGACAAATTATCATACTTAGGGGGTCGTCTAATCATTAGGTCACATTCTAGCTATGCTGTTATAGGCCAAGGCTGCCGGGGTCCGGAAACATGATCACCTGACAGGCCTCTGTCACTCCACTGGGTCATGGTTTCCTCTCCTTTCCTCTCCTCATCAAGCAGACTAGTTATGCTGATTCTTGTGTAGTTTTTCTGCTTCCCCCCCCCCCCCCTCTATCTATTTGCAGGTATCACTGCCATCGGAGCTGCATAATGACCGCCGGCCCCGTTGAAGTGATTGTGCATATTTTTTGTGTGTGTTTCTGTGCTCTGTGCCTCTCCCTCTCCCTCTCCTTCTCCTTCTCCTCTCCCTCTCCTCTTCTTTCCTCTCCTCTTTCCCCTCCTCCTCCTTCTCCTCTCCTCTACCTCCCCTTCACTCTACCTCTCCTCTCCTCTACCCCTCTCCTCTCCTACCTATCCTATCCTCTACCTGTCCTCCCTCCTCTCCTCTCTCTTTACCCAGCCGGCCATCAGCAGGAGGGTCCCCCTACATGAGCCTGGTCCTGCTCAAGGTTTCTTCCTGTTAAAGGGGAGTTTTTCCTTGCCACTGTTGCTTGTCTGGGGTTAGGCCCTGGGATTCTGGAAAGCGCCTTGAAACAATTTTGATTGTATAAGACGCTATATAAATAAAGATTGATTTGATTTGATTTGATTTGAATCTCACACTCACACACACACACACACAAGAGAAGAAATGGACCACTTCTTGTCAAAGTGACAGGTTGACCTTTCCCTGAACCCGCCCACACCTGTTCCCCCCCCCTCCTCCCTTTCTCCCTCCCGCCTCCCGCCTCCCGCCATTCTCCCTTGCCCACCTGTTTTTAAAAAGGAATGGCGGGAGTTACAAAACAGTTACAAATCAGTTTTGCCATAGTCCTGGCATAGCCATCTGTGGACAACATGAGTAGTTCTACATCCGTGATTGGTGAGACGGCTGTGACCGTTATAAGAGAATTGTGTGGAAAAGTAGTTGAAAAATCCACGGTGTTTGTACAGCGTTCTCAGGCGTCACCTTGTGAGCCTTTGCAGCAAGAATGGTCTTTGGAGCCTTATAGTCAAACAGGGAGTTTTGGGTATGTGTTCCGTTACAAGACGGGGGAGTTGATTCTCTATCAGCGTGAAGAATCTTCCACTGAGGGGTCTATGTTGTCGGCTACGATGTCTTCCAATGACTGGGGTGTGTTGAAACTGATCAAACCGGGAATGGTGTGTGTGACTGAAGAAGGCTGTGAAGAAAGAAACAACACAGAACAGAAACCTTCCACAGAACAAACATTTGTGAGCATTTGGTTGACGAAAACCTCGGGTACGGGAAGATGGTTCTATCGTGCTAGCTACAAGATGCAGATGGAAGAGATGTCAGGGAAACCGAGACAGTATTTTGTCTTGGATCTTTTTAACTCAGACTGTGGGGTTTTCAGCAACGTGTTGACTCTACCTCTTGCAGCATGGATCGAAAAGATGCATGAAATGGATGATAAAATCACAAAATTTTTTCACCATTGTCGTCTTTGGAACAACACTGTGGTGACGAAAAAAAGAGTCCTCCCTCGTGTAAGCCCACACCCATATCTCAAATGTATAAAAGACGTTCGTCTGAACCATACGTTACCCACTACCGGAGTGAAACACTAAGGAGAGCATGTCTACCAACAGAAGCGTCAAGAGCGGATCTGACAATCCGAGCAATTCCTATCTGTGGGATGAGGATGAGACACAAGCGGAATGCCGTCAACGTCGGCTTCGGCCTCGCAGGCTGGATTTTGACTCACTCATCCAACGCTTGGATCCCACGGATTCTAACGAGTCTCTCACTCCTTGGCTAAGCCCTCCACCAACCCCACCCCTCGGACGCTCGGCATCGGATCCTGGGGTGTCCAGTCCTCACTCACCCTCACTGACACCACCCGTCAGAGACTCGGTATCACTTCCAGAGCTGTCCGAGTCTCTTCTCCAAGGCAGAGATCCTGCGCCGTCTCCGGCTTCTTCATGTCCAGGTTCTCCAATCTCTGTGAGCGGTGTGGAGAGTCCTTCACGCTCAACAACCCCTGATCCGCCTTTGCCCGACGACGCATCGGATCTCCCCGGGGCTGTATGTAACGGTGCTGACCAGCTTGACGGCTGGGCATCTGAATTCTTTGGTCTGGTAAAAAAAGGCGTTCTTCATCTACTTAGCGTCGTCCTGGACCTGTACAAGGGTGAGGTTTGCAACGGATGTCGGATCGACCACCCCAGCCAGCGCCAACACCAGTGTTTGGATGTGATCGAACCGGGTTTCTACCGCAACAACTTTTACATGTTGATGAAAAGACTCTACACACCCAAGTTCATTCCTGCTATTCAAAATTTCCTGAAAGCGTGCGGTGTCAACGCTGACTACGTGAAAGTCAAGATCGCCGCAGAGAGCCTTTTGCTCGAGCTGAAATCCAGCGAATTAATCTACACTCCCATCCACCAAATGTACGAGAGTATCGCCGACAACGACAGCGAGATTAAACAGGAACATCTGGACACGGTGACTCAGTACTGGACTGAAAACACTTATATCTGAAAACACCATTTTCAGATATAAAATGGGGAGCTTCTGGGGAAAAGTTGTAAACGATGTAGAAGGTGTCAAGATCCAATTGATCAAGGGTCAGATAATAAACATCTTGTACCAGGCTATTGAGAACAAAACGGCTTCAAACAAAAACATCTTGCTGGAAAAAACCAGAACGTGTGCAGGACCCGCACTTTGGGAAGAGATGGTAAATGACACGATGCTTATGAGCAAATCTGGATTGTCGGATTGTTTTAAAGTAATTTTTAAAGAACTGTCCAACGATGTTGTAAAACCATGTCATATGATAGCCTTTTATGCTTTGCTCATTGATGTGACCAGCAGACTTGTGCAAAACAACCATTCTGTAAGCATCTTGGAAGAACTTGGAAAATTACACGATGATATCTGCCTCAGTCTGGATCATAAAGTCTTAACTCAAACTCTATTGATGATAACGCATTGGTCTTAGACTAGTTTTTGACTATCTGTACTTTCACATTACAAATGTTACAAATGTATTTGCTCATGTTACTCGCAAAATGTATTTACTCATGTTACTCACAAAATGTGTATGCTAAAGATTTCTTAACAGCTAATAAAAAAAAATAAATACCTCTCAAACGAGCATCCCTTCTCATTCTGTTTTCAACATGTCTGAGACACGCTTCATGGAAAAAGTGTACTATGATCCCGCGCATCCCGGTAGCCTCGGTGGTGTAGAGCGGCTCCATAAGGGGGTGCAAGAAGAAATGGGAAAGACGGTTCCTCGAGAAAATGTTAAAACATTTCTACAGGGACAGGACGCTTACACTCTACACAAACCGGCCAGGATACATTTTCCAAGAAACAGGGTTTTCGCCCCCCGCCCTTTAAACCAATTTCAAGCGGACCTGTGCGATATGCAAGCCCTGTCGGAGCATAATGACGGATATAATTATTTATTAACGGTCATAGACATATTTTCCAAAAAAGCTTACGTCAGGGCTCTGAAGAGAAAATCAGCGGCTGAGGTGGTAAAGGCGTTTGAATCCATTTTTGAGTCAAGTCAGACGCCTGAAAAAATACAAACTGATGCGGGGAAAGAATTTTTTAACAAGAGTTTTGAAGCTTTGATGAGAAAACACAATATCGTTCATTTTTCCACCGCCAGTCACCTTAAGGCCTCTGTGATTGAAAGATTTAATCGTACATTAAAAGGTAGAATGTGGAGATATTTTACAGCAAACAACACTCTGCGATACACCGACGTCTTACAAGACTTGGTGAAAAGCTATAATCACAGTTATCACAGCAGTATCAAGATGAAACCCGCTGAGGTAACCTCGGAGAACACTTTTAAAGTGTTTCAAAACTTGTACGGTAAATCTGAAAACCGACGGAAGGTTGAAACCAAGATGAATTTCAAGAAGGGGGACCTAGTTAGAATTTCAAAACTGAGAGGAGTGTTTGATAAAAAATATGAACAGAGTTTTACGAACGAGGTGTTTACGGTATCTGAACGCATCCCTCGCGACCCTCCAGTGTACAAGTTAAAAGATTACGATGGAGAACCCATCCAAGGGTCATTTTATGAGCCAGAGCTACAAAAGGTAACGATGGGGGAAGACAGACTTTTCCACGTAGAAAAGATTCTGAAGCATCGCGTCGTCAGGGGTGAAAAGCAAGTTTTTGTAAGTTGGAAAAACTGGCCGGAGAAATTCAACAGCTGGATCAAAGCCGCAGATTTAAAGAACGTATAAAAATCAACTCGCGATCGCAACGGATATCATTTCATCATGTACGGTCCGAAGGACGAGGGCTTTTTTATTACCCTACCCTCCAACGCCAGCGTCGATGTTTTTAAAGAAAACACGAGTTCCAGTTACCGCGTGGATTTGCCTCAACATATCGATTTAGAGGGAAGCTGGGAAGTAGCTTTAACGCAGATTTCATACCCGCACACCTTTTATCACCTTTCTCAGGAGGATGCCTACTTTTACTGGAGGGAAAACCCTCAAGAACCGGCCACGGAGAGCAAGGTGCATCGTCAAGAGATGAAACAATCATATTTCAACGGCTTCTCAGCCTTTAGATTCGAGATGGACGGACAATTTAGAAGAATAAAGTCTGATATTTACCTCGTCTATGACAGTCTTCTGAAAAGATTTGATTTCCAATCGGGAGGTAAAACCCACGTACTCTTCGAAGGACCCCTGGCATATTTGATGGGTATGAAATCAGGGGAATGGTTTACGTTTGACCAAAGGTATGCGTACTATCCCTGCGATTTACGAGCTGGGTTTTATCACATGTATTGTTACAGCGACGTAGTTGCACCGCAGATGGTCGGCGACGTTTATGCGCCACTTTTGAGAACGATTGATGTAAAAGGAACGTTCGGTGAAATCGTCACACAGTATTTCAATCCTGCTTACTATTTACCGGTGTCCAAAAACCACATTGAAAACATTCAGGTGGAGATAAAAACGGATCAAAACAAACCGGTAAAATTTTCATACGGCAAGACTATCGCGACTCTCCACTTTAGACCTAGAACTTGAACCCCAGGGTTATATATATTCCAATCGCCCGCGTCCTCATCATTCATTTTCAGGAGGCTGATCAGCTATCCACACACAAAGTGTTCAAGGCTAAGAGAAAAATAGAGAAAAAGAAAATGGCTCGGGTAGGTTTGAGAGAAGATCCTCACCGATTTGTACAATATTATGAGAGTCAAGTAGGGGGGAATTTGCCGGGGTTTTACGGTGCACCGGTCATGTACGGTCGGGGGGATAGGATCTTTGTTTTCTAAATTATTTCGTTTCGTCAGCCCTTTGGCCAAGAAAGGTTTCGAAATAGCTAAACCTCATCTTAAAGCCGCTGCGAGTAACATCGCCTCCAACGCCGTCAAACACGTGATGGAACGGTTCGCCGGTGATCAAGAAGATGATCAAGAGATGAAGCAAGAAGGATCCGGGGGCATTATGGTGTTGTCGCGTAGGAAGAGAAGACGACCCCCCGGAGAACGCATCCCCTCCAGCTTTAATAAACAGCCGTTCGGTAAAAGGAAGAAATCAGTTGCAAAAGGCCGTCGTGTGAAGAAGAAGTCCGTCCGGAGCTCTGATATTTTTTAAGAATATCTTTTCTTTGAGAAAAAAGAAAATGGCTCTAGTACATCAGAAATCTCCAGAGTGTACTCTGGCCGAATTGGATTTATTTTCAGCACCTATGACGCAGCTGTCTATCGATGAAAAAACCTACACGGAAATTTCTCCCCTGTCAGCCATCACCGACGGGGGACCCATTGAGTTTTTCATCCCCGGAGACGGGGACCGGTATCTGGATCTGAACGACACTCTGTTGCATCTCCGTGTAAAAATCACCAACGCTAACGGATCGAACCTAGCTAATGACGCAGCGGTGGGTCTTATCAATTATCCTCTAAATACAATTTTCAGTCAATGCGACGTGACCCTGGGGGATCGACTCATCTCTCAGTCAAGCGCTACCCACCCCTATCGCTGCATGATTGAGACCCTGCTCAACTTTTCACCGGACACACTCTCCAGTCAGTTTACCGGGGGTCTTTTTTACAAAGATACCGCCGGGTCAGTGGACTCTATCGTGCTCGTGAACGGTCCAAATAAAGGGTTAACGAGGAGAGCCGCGTCCACAGCCCGTTCCAGAGAAGTACACCTGCTCGGTCCTCTCCACGGGGACATCTTTTTCTGCGAGAGACTATTGCTCAACTCTGTCGATTTGAGAATTAAACTGATGCGAGCCAACGATGCTTTCTGCCTCATGGGGGCGCGTGACTCTACTTTTAGCCTAAAAGTACTGGGGGCTTCCCTATTTGTTAAAAAAGTAGCCGTGTCCCCTGCAGTCAGGTTAGGTCACGCCGCCGCCTTAATGAAGGGCAACGCTCTCTACCCCCTTTCACGCGTTAATGTGAAAACTTACTCTATTCCGGCAAACTCTAGGGTTTGCAACCAGGAGAATCTGTTTCTGGGTAGCATACCAAAGTACGTGGTTCTGGGTATGGTACACCACGAAGCTTTCACAGGAAGACGAGACCTGTCGCCTTTTAATTTCAGACACTATGACATCGAATACCTGGCTCTCTGTCAGGACGGCCGGCAAGTTCCGGCTAAAGCTTTCCAACCCGATTTTAACAACGGGGTGTCCGTCAGAGAATTCTACAACATGTTCCTGGCTACCGGGAGACATCTCAAAGATTTACCCCTGAGTATCAGCCGTGATGACTTTAATGACGGCTACTCTCTGTTTGTGTTTAATCTCAATCCGAGCGATGACAACGACGCACTGTCTACCGTCTCAAACGGAAACCTCAGGCTGGAGTTGAGATTTAGAACACCCCTGCAGCACACCGCGACCCTTATCGTCTACGCCTGTTACGATTCTATTCTGGAGATCAACGCCAAGAGGCAGGTGCTGGTGGACTATTATTAAAAGATGGACAACGTTCAACTAGAGAACCTTCTGCATAGCCTGCTGGGAGATGTGTTTTGCGGGGTGTGGGCGTCCGATCAACTGCCCATGCTGAATCCCTCTTTTAGAACCCCGGCCTACTTTATCGTCAACACACATCCGGCTCACATGCCGGGGGAGCACTGGTTAGCTTTGACGCTGGAAAATGGGGGCATAGCCACCTTTTTTGATTCTTATGGATTTCCGCCGGACTTTGATCACTACCCCCCGAGCATCTTACAGTTTCTGGAAAAACGTTCTAAAAACATTGAGTACCACGACGTTCAGTTGCAGCACCACATGTCGACGGTCTGCGGACAACATTGCATCTATTACCTCTGTCACCGCGCGTGCGGGCTATCTTTTGATCAAGTACTGTCTTTGTACAATGATGATGTAATAAAGAATGACTTCATGGTGTACGACTATGTGAGGAAATATCAGCGCTGTATTAGAAATAAAATCAATGGTCCCTCCAAGCAGGGGTGTTGTTTTTTGCAATGTTTTAAAGATTTTTAAAGTTTTTGAATGAATGACTGTACGCTCGAAAAAATGTTTAATAAACGCTTTATTGGTAAAAGACAAAACTTTGTGTATTACATTTATTCACGATGAAATGTTAATCCAACGCGGGGGGTCATTTGTTCGTCTTCTAGTTTTTGACGGTAGATCCGCAGGTGTTTCAGAGTCTTGAGATCCGATCGCATCCATCTTGAGGAGTCGGTATTGATTACGCGCTTTTGGGTTACTTATAGAAGACAAAGGGATGTTTAATTCTGAGAGAGTATTTAAAAAATGTGTCCATCCGGGAGGTTCAGAACCCTCTGATTTTTTCTTTTTAAAAGGAAACAAGAGTCGTTTGAATAGATCGATCATGTGAGACCCTTTTACAACGTTGCCCCGGTACACAAATTCCCCTTTTGTATTCCAAACATCGTGACGGTCGGATAATTTCTTTAAGACGTATTCGGCATTCTTGCGATCTCGCGGTGGGAGGCTCTGCAACACGTCGTCGATGATGCTATCGGACGTCCGTACGTCCGTCCCAGAATCTGCCTCTGCCTCCGTCTTTGTCAGATTCTCTGTCAGATTCTCTGTCTGATCCTGCTTCACAAAGGTCAGATATCTTTGCAGTAACGCGTTATATTTTTTAATTTTTTCATGAGAGCTCAGCCCCTGCTCGTTTAAGATGGCTCTCATCCTAGCATCCAAATCGTCCTCCGCGACATCTCTGATGGACTGGGAGGGCCGCGTCAGGCGGTTGAGTTGATGAGGGGTGACGAGAAACATTTTTTGGGCCTTTTTCAAAGTCATTTTCGTATCAATCCTCCGACGAGGTTCCCAATCAAAGGTACCACCGCTGAGAGGAGAGGTAAAAGAAATCCGCCCGTCTGCTTCTTTAGAACCTGTTGCTTCCTCTTTAAACTGGTTCTTTTATCAGCCAGCAGTTTGATAATTTTTTTCTGTCTCTTCAGTTTTTTAAATTGAGAAGGAGTCAGGGGGAGGTTTCCTTTTAGAAGATTTAAAGAAATCTCACACAGTGTCTGGATAAAATCCGGGGAGCTGTGAATAAGAATGTCTCTACGTTTCTTGGGTGTGGCACGGTACAGGGCCTTCAGCAGGGGTGCGTTTCTTTTTATACGCGCTGACATGATGATCTACGTCGACGCTCTGGGGATGTAAACGGCCGCTTGCTGGTGAGGAAGCACACCCGTCCTCAGTCTGTACGGATCTGGGCAGACGGGGGTGAGATCCACTATTAAATACCCGTGAGGGTCTTTTGTGGCGTCTTCAAAACTCTCCAAGAAAAATGCCTTTTGTGATGGAAAAATCTGATGAGCCAATATATTCATTTGTAGTTTATCCCGTGGGTTTTTAAACATGACCAAATAATTGCTGTTCAAACTGATGGTGCGACTGTGTTTACCCTGGTGAAACACGTTTGAGTCAACATCATAACACTCATGTTTCTGTGGTGGCGATACTGTGTAAAAATCTTTACCACTTCAGGATGGTCAGAGGCTTGAAAAATAACATCGTCCAAAATAATCAAATGCTTTTGATCAGGAGGAAACAGTGTTTCATCTTCAAAAGAATCAGGCAGACCTTTGACAAATTTAATGTTTTTAATCATCTTTTGCAGTTCAGCGTACATAGGTTGAAAAGAGGTATAAATCCACACGATATTGTCAGGTACAACATTTATTACACGGTCACAGTTTTCCAATACATTTTTTACAAAATAGGTCTTTCCACACCCGCTCGGACCCGCGATTAAACAAGAAAAAGGAAAGATAAACCTAGGATCAAATTCAATTTCCTGCATTTCTAATACCCGAAAGGCAGAGTTGTTCCGTCAGCAAAGAGTCGTCTTTTGTCATACACCACCCTAAATTTTTTATCAAATGACACATTTCTCAATGCGAAACCCTTTTTATCACGTCTGATGCTGTGTTGACGGATCTCGATCGTGTTTCCCTCTTGTTTATTACTCAGGTAACCCTCCACCAGCTCTCTGACACTGTCAAAGCTCACACGCTCACAAAATTCCCGGGTCTGAGTGATACCTTTCACACGCATGACGACTTTCTTTTTATTTCGTGTTTGGTACGCGTAACTCTTGGGACCCACCGCTGCAAACTCTTGAATGCTGTCACCATCCAGTTCATCCGTCAGGTCACCTAAATAGTTACCCAGCTCTAGAGGTTTCTCACCCTCTTTGACCAGATAGATTAAACTATCTGTGTCGATGTAAAACACTCTGTCTTGTAGTTTTTCCAGATAACTGTACAGCTTCAGTCGTGCGTGTGCTGTGGTGAATGCTGCAATAAAAACATTACTCTGTTTACCTGGGGGTTGAACGTACCTGTCGGTGTATTTCCACCTGATGAGAGCTCTGTTGCTGTGGAGAACGGAAAAGTATTCGACTTTGTATTTACCTGAAAACATGTAACTAAAGAATTCTTTAGGATCTGAGACAATGGTGGTTTTAAACAAATTATCTCTCTGTGCAAACTTTCCCCACAAACTGTTGAGACACAATTTAGCAACCTGTCTTTTCACAGGATTGGTCTCGATTTTGCCAGCATCTAAAAGAATGCCCTGATGCTCCTGATAGTCCCTGATGTATTTTTCCCTGCTCTCTCGGTCCGTCGCCTCAGCGGGGTAACCCGAGGCTTCCTGCTTTCCTTTCAAAAAGGTGTGTATGTAGTCGGTAAACACAGTGTCGCTGCTCTTGTCAAAGTGCCAGACTTCTGTAATTTTACCCACCCTGTACCCCACATCCAGAGCTTTGATGAATTCAACGGTGACCCAGACCCCCGTCAGAGCTCTGCCCTCATCGTCGTGTTCGCAGGGGCCACCCTCATTGTTAGTTTCGGCACAGGTGCGACACAGTGTAAAGAGTAATTTACCTCCCTCACTTTTGTGCGGTAACACGGGGAATAAAAGACCTCGAGGAGGATACACAGTGGCTCTGATGAAGCCGTAGTAGCTGCGTGGGTCCTCGAAATCTTTGTAGATGATCACGGGGTGACCAAAGGGGTAAGAGCAAGTACTGTTGACAAACGGGTACAGTGAGGTGACATCAACATAGTGGATGGTTTCATCGGGCGCTGCCGTGTGTCGCAGTTTTAAAGCGCTCGTTCTACCTCCGAAAAGTGCTTTTCGGGGGTTGAGAGGCTCAGGAGCGTTAAAGCAACGGAGAAATTCTTTAACCTCCGTGCATGTTGTTTTCATCTGGTTCCACGTGTGTTCTCTCATGACTACAACACGAACCCCATGTGTGGTCTGTAGCTCACTCACCCTCTTCTCACTTTTGTAGTGAAGTTCACCAAAGGTGACGCCTCTCATATCGCACTGTACTGTGGGATCAAAGCAACTGGGACAGCCGTGGTAAAAACATCCATGAAATTCCCAGACATGTTTTACACCGTCAATCTCAGCATATCCGTCTACGAAAAATGCACCAATCTGTTTTTCACCCATGTTTAGAGCATGCTGTATAAAGATTTTTTCTTTGTGCATCAACCATTCTAACCATTGAACCGATGCGCTAGAGAATCTTTTGCTCTGATTCAAATAGTTGTGCGGGCAGGGGATAGCCAGAGTGTTAGGAGTCAGATAATTGGTGCGAAACACCTTCATACAGGCTCCGGCTATGGCGATAGAACCAAAAGGGTCTACCCCCGTCTCACCTAGGAACTGATCTCTAAATTTAAGACTGCCCTGGGTGAGAATGTCAACATCATTTTTGCAGTACAGCGAGGCCTCCTTTTTGAAGTCAAAGGTACCGCGGCTGACCTCGTTGTACCATGGGTCAAATTCTTCCCGTTCGCGCACCGTCATGCGATCTACGTCGTAGTCGGACGGAACGGGATAGGACCCCACGTAATTGAGGTGAATTTCTGAGCTAAATTTGTGTGGGAAATACCCCTTGGACTTGTCAGTGAATCCTAAGGCTTTGGGCATAGCGCTGAGACGCATGGGGAGAAATGACAGGGAATCTATGAATTTGAGACCATAATGGGATTCCTCAAAACTGAGGATTTTACTCCCGTTCATCAGAATCTGTTGTGGCGTCACATCCAGTTCCAACATACCTTTTAACACCAGATAACTGTCAAACCCCTTGGCATTATGGGCTATAAAGATGTTCTGTTTGTATCGTGGCTTCCTGAAATGCAAAATAAACATTTTAGCACAGTCAAGACCATAAAACGCCTTCTCTTCACCTTTGGATGTTTTTGTATGCACTAAAAAAGGAACATGCTCTCCATTTTGACCCACAAATGTTTCAAAATCATAAAAAACCAAATCAGGATGTGAGATGTCTGGTTGGAGGGTAGGAATGTAACAACTATGATCGACTTTAGAGTCGCTCTGCAGTTTTTCACCACAGATTTTACATTTTTTCACCGCACAGCGATGCTTTGCATCGTCTAACGACAAATTGACACTGTAGTATAGTTCGCATCGTGCGCATTTTTTGATTTGGTCGCAGAGGCTGGACTTTCTGCTTGAACCGGCCAATTTGTGTCTGGTGAAACAAGAGGGTGAGCGACACGTTCTGTTACAGTCAGAGCAAACCACTGTGTTGAACCCTTCTGTGGGGCAGGCAGGATCGTTGCACACTGCGCAGTAACCTTTACAAAAGTGGGTATAGGGATGCTTAAAAGTCTTGTAACAATAATTACAGACTGACGACCCCAGGAAGGCTTTGAGATTTTTTATCCCATAATAGTGATTTTGTAGTAAAAAGAGAAACAACTGATTGGAACGATCAGAGAATTTTGTCTCATAATGTGAGAGGGGTTTACTGTGGCATGTTCTGTAAAACACAACAATTTTACGCCCCAGAATATTTTCAAATTTACCAATGTCACTGAAAGTGACGGGGGTCTCATCATTTAAACCAGCCTGATGCTGCAACTTCCTCGCAATATCAAGGCATTCTCTTTCAGTAAGTTTCGGGTAGATAACGTGAGCTAGACTGATGGCGAAGCAAAGCTGGTTGTCTCTGTTGTCTACGATAAATAAGTGGCGTCTTTTTTTGTCAATGATTTCACAGTCTAGAGTTTTCTCCATCTTACGTTTGGCACCTCCTCCTGGGTTCTGCACCACGTGAAGGATGAATTCTATATTCTCATCCGATGAAATGATACCGTTTGACTGCACAATCCGATCTAGCATTCCATTAAAAGCCGGTAGAATATTTTCACCTTGTTCATCCACAGCAACTGTAACATGATTGTGTACGTTTTCACCCACCACCTCCAACTGTATTAAATCATTGCGACTACTATGTCGTCTGGCAACATCCACCAATTCGCTGATAACCCCTGTTACATCTCGATAGAATGTTGCAATGTCAGGCACATTTCCCCGAGTGGGAATGTTAAAGGAGCGTCTTGTTCTCCATGTGATAAAATCATTAAAAAACCTCTCACCCCGCTCAGGAGAGAGATCGGGTGGATTTTCTCCTAGCCCTCCTCCCCCTTGCTGAGGAGAAAGTTTAGGGGGGGCCATGTGTGTAAGGGCTGAGGGGCTGCTCTCTGACCCCCCTTCTTGTGTCTCTGCTGAATCCGTCTCTGATCTGATTGTTACCGCGTGTAAGACATGATCACTTTGCGTGTGGAGAGCTGATGAAGGAGAATGATTTTCAAACTCTACTGCATTAACTGCATTAAGGTTTTCGAGGGCATCATTTATGAGTTGTAAGGTGTCAAGTTCTAGGACGTTTTCATTTTGCTCTGTAAAATGTAAATTTATTGGAATGGAGATTGGAATTTCACTTAATTGATCAACAGCTATTTGTAAAGCATTCGGTACTTGATTAAAATATTCAACATTGAAATCCTCATCACTTAATTGATCAACAGCTATTTGTAAAACAATCGGTACTTGATTAAAATATTCAACATTGAAATCCTCATCCATATCTTAAACAAAAGACAGAAAAAGGAAAAAAAAAAAAAATTACAGCTTTTTCAACACTGTTTTAGTACACCTTTGGTTACAATTGGAGGAAACAATATACCGTATGACATTATTGAAAATCTCCAGCACTACCTTGTCTTGGGGGTGTAGGGAATGAATGTAGCAGCCTGTATCCTCCTCCACCCTGTCAAAGAGCGGATCAGGAACGCTCTCGTGGTGCTCGTGCTGTTGTTGGGGATGATTGTATCCGGCTGTATCCCCGTCCACCCTGTTGAAGGACGGTTCAGGAACGCTCTCGTTTAATCTCACCCCTGAATCTGTAATTAGATGAGAGATGAGTTTTTTTTTTTTTTTATATATTATTATTATTATTAGTCAAGAAGATATAGTATAAAATATACCATCAAACAATCTCCTGACAATGTTAGACTTGTGTCTCTGGTTCCTACGTCTCCTTATCGGCCTCGCAGGTTCGAAAGGATCTGGTGCCGCTGTAAGTACAGGGGTCAGAGTGGTACACGCTTGCCGTATTCTACGTCTCCTCGCAGGGGCAGAAGGTTCACGGGAGAGTGGAGCTGCCGTGGGAGTCACAGTGCTCAGAGAGGCGCACGTTTGAAGGTTCTGTTTTGATGGTTCTGTTTAGACAGAGGGGAAAATCGTTAAAATACAAATCATCAAAACGGCACATATTTTGTATATACTTCTAATCACAGATAAATATATTACCTTGTACAGTCGACTTCGGTCCTCCTGGCTGTCTCACACGTCTTCTGGAGAGTTTGTTCGTCTGCTTACTTGAGTCAGTCCCATGTTGAAGTGCCGAGGGTCTGCTCTCAATCTCAATTTCACCAATTTCAGTTACACAGCAATTTGTCCCCTGCACGGGGGGTGGGGTTTCAGAACACAGCAATGCTTTTACTGCTTTTTCAGTTTCTTGGTTGTCTTCGGATACCAATCTTTCAGCCCTGGCTAACAGATCTGAAAAATGTATCATAAAAAGTTATATTTCAGCAATCTATGAACAACTGAGCTGTTCATAAAAAACAAAACAAAACAAAACAAAAAAAACTGTATGTAAAATACCAATGTCTGTTTGCGTGAGGGTTATTCCTTCAAACTCATCGGCGCTGACTTTAAAGATACAGAAAGTTACACTTAAAAATCTAGAATAAAAATAGAACAACTTTCAGGTTAAAAAGATCACGGCTTGCTTACCAGGATAAATTGGCATATGGTGAACCTCTACTGTAACTTCTAAAACACAGTTATTCGTAAATAGTAGTTAATCATTAATAGTTCATTCATTAATAGTTTTCTAAAACTATTTAGAAAACTACAGAGAAAAAGTTTGGGAAGAATTTGAGGCTTACCGGTAGTCATCTTTGCAGCCATCTTTGTTTGTTACACGCGCTCGCAGACGGTGAAGCTTCCGATGAAGTTCTGGAGGACTGAGCTAATGACTGTGAGATGATCATGTATATATTCGCTTTACAATGCTTGGCGAGAAGGAAAAAAAAAAAGAAAAGTTGATTGGCGCCGAAAAGTCTGATATTGACGACTGCCCCGATGGACCAACTGGTGGTGATGTAGCTCCCATGGGGATAAGGCCCTACACGGGAACTCTACCAAACAACAGGTTCAGGCGATATAACTCATGTTAAGAATGTTTTTCTCCAGGAGGGCCTCCAGGTCTCCAGGGGATTTAAGCTTCTTCAGTTACACACCTCGGACACCGGAAGACAACGCAGGCCCCTAAATTTCTTACTTGAAGCCACCAACTGTTTTCTCTTTTCTTCTGAACCACAGTGTTAGGGTTCTAACAGTCTAACTTTCTCCAATAGTTTTCACAAATGTTTCACAAAATGTTTGTTCTGTGGAAGGTTTCTGTTCTGTGTTGTTTCTTTCTTCACAGCCTTCTTCAGTCACACACACCATTCCCGGTTTGATCAGTTTCAACACACCCCAGTCATTGGAAGACATCGTAGCCGACAACATAGACCCCTCACTGGAAGATTCTTCCCGCTGATAGAGAATCAACTCCCCCGTCTTGTAACGGAACACATACCCAAAACTCCCTGTTTGACTATAAGGCTCCAAAGACCATTCTTGCTGCAAAGGCTCACAAGGTGACGCCTGAGAACGCTGTACAAACACCGTGGATTTTTCAACTACTTTTCCACACAATTCTCTTATAACGGTCATAAGCCGTCTCACCAATCACGGATGTAGAACTACTCATGTTGCCGACAGATGGATATGTCAGGACTATGGCAAAACTGATTTGTAACTGTTTTGTAACTCCCGCCATTCCTTTTTAAAAACAGGTGGGGCAAGGGAGAATGGCGGGAGGCGGGAGGGAGAAAGGGAGGAGGGGGGGGGGGGGGGGGGGGATCCCCCCTCCTCCCTTTTTAAAAAAAAGGGGGGCAAGGGAGAATGGCGGGAGGCGGGGGGGTGGGGAGGGGGGGGAGGGGGGGGGGGGGGGGGGGGGGGGAGGAACAGGTGTGGGCGGGTTCAGGGAAAGGTCAACCTGTCACTTTGACAAGAAGTGGTCCATTTCTTCTCTCACACACTACTGAATCTCACACTCACACACACACTACTGAATCTCACACTCACACACACACACACACACACACTACTGAATCTCACACTCACACACACACACACACACACACTACTGAATCTCACACTCACACACACACTACTGAATCTCACACTCACACACACACACACTACTGAATCTCACACTCACACACACACACACACTACTGAATCTCACACTCACACACACTACTGAATCTCACACTCACACACACTACTGAATCTCACACTCACACACACTACTGAATCTCACACTCACACACACACTCACACACACACTACTGAATCTCACACACTCACACACTACTGAATCTCACACTCACACACTACTGAAGCTCACACTCACACACTACTGAAGCTCACACTCACACACTACTGAAGCTCACACTCACACACTACTGAAGCTCACACTCACACACTACTGAAGCTCACACTCACACTACTGAAGCTCACACTCACACTACTGAAGCTCACACTCACACACACACTACTGAATCTCACACTCACACACACACTACTGAATCTCACACTCACACACACACACTACTGAATCTCACACTCACACACACACACTACTGAATCTCACACTCACACACACACACTACTGAATCTCACACTCACACACACACACTACTGAATCTCACACTCACACACACACACTACTGAATCTCACACTCACACACACACACTACTGAATCTCACACTCACACACACACACTACTGAATCTCACACTCACACACACACACTACTGAATCTCACACTCACACACACACACTACTGAATCTCACACTCACACACACACACTACTGAATCTCACACTCACACACACACACTACTGAATCTCACACTCACACACACACACTACTGAATCTCACACTCACACACACACACTACTGAATCTCACACTCACACACACACACACTACTGAATCTCACACTCACATACACACACTACTGAATCTCACACTCACATGAGTGACACTCATACACACTACTGAATCACAGTCATATAAACACACTCATACACACGACTGAATCACACTCATATAACACACTCATACACACTAGAATGACACTATATACTCACAATCATATACAGTACACTATTGAATCACACTCATATAATCACACTAACACACTACGAATCACACTCACACAATCAACACACTCATACACACGGCCAAATCACACTCATATAAACACTCTCATACACAAGGGCCGAATCCAAATCACACTCAT